>NC_043980.1:2543047-2655547 GCF_902150065.1 Myripristis murdjan | reverse complement strand
CCTAACCACTCACCTCCTCACTCCTTAACCCCTCACCTCCTCACTCCCTAACCCCTCACCTCCTCACTCCCTAACCCCTCACCTCCTCATACCTCACCTCCTCACTCCCTAACCCCTCACCTCCTCATACCTCACCTCCTCACTCCCTAACCCCTCACCTCCTCACTCCCTAACCCCTCACCTCCTGATATCTCACCTCCTCACTCCCTAACCCCTCACCTCCTCACTCCCTAACCCCTCACCTCCTCACTCCTGAACCCCTCACCTCCTCACTCCCTAACCCCTCACCTCCTGATATCTCACCTCCTCACTCCCTAACCCCTCACCTCCTCACTCCTTAACCCCTCACCTCCTCACTCCCTAACTCCTCACCTCCTCATACCTCACCTCCTCACTCCCTAACCCCTCACCTCCTCATACCTCACCTCCTCACTCCCTAACCCCTCACCTCCTCACTCCCTAACCCCTCACCTCCTCACTCCTTAACCCCTCACCTCCTCACTCCCTAACCCCTCACCTCCTGATATCTCACCTCCTCACTCCCTAACCCCTCACCTCCTCACTCCCTAACCCCTCACCTCCTCACTCCTTAACCCCTCACCTCCTCACTCCCTAACCCCTCACCTCCTCATACCTCGCCTCCTCACTCCCTAACCCCTCACCTCCTCATACCTCACCTCCTCACTCCCTAACCCCTCACCTCCTCACTCCCTAACCCCTCACCTCCTTGTACCTCACCTCCTCACTCCCTAACCCCTCACCTCCTTGTACCTCACCTCCTCACTCCCTCACCCCTCACCTCCTCGTACCTCACCTCCTCACCCCCAACCCCTCACCTCCTCACTCCCTAACCCCTCACCTCCTCATACCTCACCTCCTCGTACCTCACCTCCTCACTCCCTAACCCCTCACCTCCTCAGCCCTCGCTCCCCCCCTCCTCCCCTGCCCTCTCAGCGCCTCTCTCCTGCTTCATGATGTTTTGTGTGCACTGACCCGGACACAGCAACAGTCAGTTAGAGAGGGCGAGAGACAATCAGAACAGACAGACAGAGAGAGAGAGAGAGAGAGAGAGTTTAATCAGAGCTGCTCCTCTCTCCTCAGTCGACTCCGATGATGTCATCCTTGGATCTCCCCCTGCCCAATCAGGAGCGCCGATCAGCATCGCCTCCACGCCTCCCCCCTCCCCCTCTGCCTCCACCAGGTACTTCCTGTTTACCGAACGCCTCGTCTGTCTGTCGGACGGCGTTTCCCGCCTGCTCCTGACTGTGTGCTCCTCTGTCCTGTCCTCAGCGGGGGGGAGGTGATGGGGCTGCAGGTGGACTACTGGGTGAGCCAGGCGGGGGGGGAGAGGAGGAAGGAGGTGGGGATGAAGAACACACTGAAGAGCAACTTCAGGTCCCTGCAGGTGTCCCGGCTGAGCGGAGGGGAGCTGATGAGCATGACGGTGGTCACCAAGGAGAAGAACAAGAAAGGTGTGTGTGTGTGTGTGTGTGTGTGTGTGTGTGTGTGTGTGTGTGTGCGCGTGTGTGTGTGATGAGGGTGGTCATGACAGTGTATGCACATGTTGCCAACAAATAACGACCAGTGTTGAATAAAATCTCCAAAATGCGACTAAATGCTGATTAACATTTCAGGTCCAAAAGGGGGCGTGGCAGTGGGCGTGATATGACAGTGGGCGTGGCGTGGCGTGACATGACAGTGGGCGTGGCCTACCACAAAAAGTCACAGAAATTCCAAACAGATTAGCGTTAACACCACAAAGTTTGGACACCAGGTTTGTTCCCGGTTGAGGAACAACATTTAAACTTATCACACAGATTGTGCCACGCCCACTCCCTCCAAGGCCACGCCCACTTCTTTTTTTTTTTTTCTTTTTTTTTTTCAGTTTCGCCAAAGCGGGTCTTGTTGGGTGTCCTCGGACTCGGCGTGTAATTGCCGACAAGCTGGTAACACACGGCCACGCCCACTTCTGTAAAATTAAGTAATATTCCAAATTGGGAAAAATCAGGACTTCCGGAACCTGTGGCTCCGCCCACTTTGCAACCTGACAGTATCTCTACACCTTTGTTAGACTCAGCATTATTTCAATATTTGAATATATGATGATGATGATGATGATGAAGATGATGATGATGATGATGATGATGATGATGAAGATGATGATGATGATGATGATGATGATGAAGGGGTGTGTGTCAGTCATGTTCCTCAGTAAGAAGCCGAGGGAGAAGGAGGCGGAGTCACGGAGTCAGCTGATCGAGGGCATCAGCAGGCTGATCTGCATGTCCAAGCACCAACACACCCTGAGAGGTACACACACACACACACACACACACACACACACACAGCAGGAGGCTCCGTCTTCTGAATGAGGAAACCTCTCTCTCTCTCTCTCTCTCTCTCTCTCTCTCTCTCTCTCTCTCTCTCTCTCTCTCTCTCCCTCTCTCTCTGTCTGTGTCTCTCGCCCAGTCTCCGTGGACGGCGTGGAGTGGAACGACGTCAAGTTTTTCCAGCTCGCTGCTCAGTGGCCGACGCACGTCAAACATTTTCCCGTCGGCATCTTCGGCTACAGCAAAGCCTGAGCTCATCTTCCTCGCCTCCTCCTCTTCCTCTCAGTGTGGACCAACAGAAACACACCTGCTCTGTTATTTCTCTTTTTAATTATTTCTATGAATCTGCGGTGAATATTTATAACTGTATATAAGGAGCCTGGAGAGAGAGAGAGAGAGAGAGAGAGAGAGAGAGAGAGAGTGTGTGTGTGTGTGTGTGTGTGTGTGTGTGTGGATGGGTGTGTGTGTGTGATTTTTGGAAAAAGGAAAACATAAAATCTGCCTTGGTTTTATTTTAAACTGCTTTTTGATGAAACAGGAGCAAACGTCCCTTTCTGTTCCCAAAGCACAAGAGCTAATCTAATCTAATCTAATCTAATCTAATCTAATCTAATCTGCCAGCACTGCCACTTGCTACTCAGTTTATCCGATCTTTTTTCTCAGAGGCCTGTACAGCAGTAAATAGTGCCAAAGTGATGTTATTTGCAAGTCGTCTTTTAAGAGGAAAATAATAATAGGGATAATAATAATAATAATGATAACAATAATAATAATAATGCTTTTAAATAATAGAACTGAGTTGTGTTTATGTTGTTGGTTGCTTGATGGAGTTTGTGGTTTAGGCTATCCGTCTTTTTGGTTAGTTTGATTTTATTTTGATTTAATTTTAGTTTATCTTACTGTATTTTGATTTGTATTTTTTTAAATTTTATCATATTTTTATTTTATCTTATTTTGAACATCCTTAGGTGTTATATCCACACACTTTTTAAAAAAAAAAAATATTTATTTATTTATTTATTTATTTTTATTTCCTGTTATCTCACAGCTTTTCAACTTTTTGCATTAAAAAAAAAAAAAAAAATTCTCCCTCTGGAAACCTTTAATCTTCTTACTTCTGAGACATTCCAGGTCTGTTTTCGGAGGAAGTCTTCCACCAATCCCAGCAGCTCGTTTCACTGACCGCCTCCTCCCCTCTCATTGAGAGGAGCTTCTGGACGTTCTGGTGCTTCTGCAAATCTTCTTCCAAGGTGAAAAAAAAAACCTGCCTGTGGGATGAGATAATCCCATTTGCTTCCAATAATAATTGGCTTCTTTCCAGAATTTTCTTCAGTCAAGTGCCACTTTCTCAGCCCGTTCTCGTTTCCAGGGAAACCGCAGTTTGGTCAAGTCCCAATTCGATTCCCATTTCCAGAGAGACCCGTTCATCTGTGACCGAGACCGTGTTCAGTTTGCGTTTGGTTGGCTAAACCTAAGCCCTTTCCTAACCCTAACCATGTTACCAAACCTAACCCTTCCCCAACCTTAACCAAGTGTTTTTAATGTCTAAACCTTCCCTTTCCATAACCTTAACCAAATAGTTTTTTAAATGCCTAAATCTAACCTTTCCATAACCTTATCCAACTGGTTTTTATGCCTAAATCTAACCTTTCCATAACCTTATCCAACTGGTTTTTATGCCTAAATCTAACCTTTCCCCAACCTTATCCAACTGGTTTTTATGCCTAAATCTAACCTTTTCCTAACCTTAACCAAATAGTTTTTTTTTAAATGCCTAAACCAAACCTTTAAACCAAACCTTTCCAAACCTTAAACAAGTGGTTTTGCTGCCTAAACCTTCCCTTTTCCTGACCTTAACCGAGTAGTTTCTTAAGCCAAACCCAACCCTTTGTTAACCTTAACCAATTCATTTTTATGCCTAAGTCTAACCTTTGCCTAACCTTACCCAAATAGTTTTTTAAATGCCTAACCCTAACCCTTTCTTAACCTTGACTAAGTAATTTCTTATGCCTAAACTAAGCCTTGGTTAAGTCTCGTCTCTAAGCTTAACCAAGTGGTTTTGTTGCCTAAACCTCCCCTTTTCCTAACCTTAACCAAGTCATCCATGTGCCTAAGTCTAACCTTTGCCTAACCTTAACCATGCAGTATTTTTTAAGCCTAAACCAAACCAGTCTCTAACCTTAACCAAGTGGTTTTGTAGCCTAACCCTAACCATGTGACAGCAACATGTGATAAAAAGTGAGAACGTGTTCCTTTGCTGTTGGTATGAGAAGCGAAAGCGGCTTGACCAGTGTTTGTTTTTCAGTTCATTTGCAGGAGATCTGGGAAAGCTGTGAATGGATTATCTAATCCCATTTGTTTTCCAATCCCACTGGCAGATTTTTTTTCCACCTTGTTTTGAACGTGGGAGACAAGACTGAATGATTTGTTCAGATGGTTTGTGGCCAAAGCAAAAAAAAAAAAAAAAAAAAAAAAAAAATGAAAACACAGCCGATGAATATCAAAGGTTCCCCTCAGAGGACGTGGAGGCGTTTCCATAGCAACAGTACAGCCACATCAGCTCCACTTTATTGCGAACCGAGGAGTTTTTCCATCGCCACGGCGTTCAGGGTAACGAAGGCTGCACTTTTCTACTGAGATTTTTTTTTTTTTTTTTTTTTTAACCTCTCGGCTGTTTTCTACTTTGTCTCTGCTGGTTTTCTACTTTCTGAGCTGCCGGATCCTCGCTGCTGTTTCCTGCCCTCCTTCTCTTCCCTCTGATGTTTTTCTACTTTTTCTTGTAGATAGAAACTCACAGCCTGCAATTAGTGCCTCTCGAAACTTTAACTTTCCTTTCAAAGTGTGTGTGCGTGTGTGTGTGTGTGTGTGTGTGTGTGTGCCTTCTTGATCTGCAGCTTTTAGAGTTTGAGCTTTTCATGTCAGCTGAACTGATCTGATGTGGTTTTGCTTCGTGTGTTCCCCGTGTCGAAATGTTTTCTGACAAATCTGATCAAATTCGGGATTTTGTCTTTTCTGAGCTCGACAAGCACATTAAAGAATCTGCACCCTGGTTCAAATTCTTGTTTTTTTAACGTTATTTTCTGTGTCGTTACCGTCTCCATGTTCATCAACCAGACAGACTGCCTGTCACCTCTCAACCCCGCTGAGAATCAAACCTCCGTTTTTCAGCTCAGCTCAAATGTATCTATACTTTACCAATCACCAAATGCAGCAATATGAAGCTTCATGCACATTCAAAATAGATAATTAGATAAATGAGTAAATAAATATCAATAAACACATAAAATCTTAAAATCAAGCTAGTAAATTGGATTAATTAAATTTGTAAGAATTAAGCACAGGTGCATTGATGTTGCATAAGCAGGCCTAAATACTGAAATAAATGCAGGTAAATATCTATGTTAAAATGTTGAGGTTAAGCTGAATTTTCTCCTGTTTGTGCTGTAGCGAGGCGTCTGAACGGGTCCCTGAAGGCATCAGGACCGAGGACTCCAACCAACAAATAAAAGAAAACGTGAATAAATGATGCATGTTGGCAGTTACAGGCACATACCTCCCACCTGCCCGCCTCACAATCAGCTGATTTTTTTTCTACAATATCTTTTGCATATTCAGTGAAGCCGTGCAAAATCTGACATTCATACTGTGAATCTTTTCTGAGTTTCAGCTCCTCAAAGTTCATATGAGGAGGTCGAAATTTCAGCCTCTTTTTTTTTATCCACATTGCTTTTTGATTTGAGCATTTCTGAGCTTCATAACTTCCTTCCTTACAGAGATCACCACATGAAACTTTCAGAGCTGAAAAACAAACTTGAGCTCTGTTCAAAGCTGCAGCCGACTCAGTTTTACATCCATCCTCAGAGTCACAGTCCTGAACCAAAATCTGTTCTAACACAAGTTTTTCTGTCACCGACTTTGAGCATCAATATTTTGGGAAAAAATGAGCTTCATGTCTGAGACTCAGAGGGACAGAAAGCAGCGCTGGTGTCCTGGAGGTGTCGTGTGTTTTCTGATAATTCATCAGAGAAAACTGGAAAAAGTGCATTTTGGGAAAAACTCTCGTGTGGGACAGGAGGCTGTTCAAACAGGTTCTGGCAGGTGAAAGCTCCCAGTTTCAGACCAGGCTCATGTTCAGGCTGTGACCCCTGGCTAGAAAATGATTTAAAAATAAAAAGAAAACACAGAAAATATTCAGAGTATGAATGTCAGATTTTGCATGGCTTCATTGATTATGCAAAAGATATTGTAGGGAAAAAAATTAGCTGATTCTGAGAGGATCAGGATTTCTGAATTGGTTGATTTTATATAGAATGACCCCCCCAAGTCCAAGAGAGTTCACAGACCAAACTAACATCACTGTTTTTCTTTCTTTTTTTTTTTTTTTTTAATAATTACATCATTAAATCTCAAACTACAAACAAACAGAGTTCCTTAATATTTATAAGTCAGAACAATGACGACATTTTCTCCATGAATAATTGTTGGTGAAGTGATGTTACCTTTTCCTTTGTCTTTTTTTCACATTTAAAACCATATCTAACCATATCTAATACCTACTGCTTCTCCCAGGACAGGCCCATGTGATATTAAAACACTGTCATCTGCATATTTTACTGTTAAGGAAGTTTTTTAACGTCCGTTTTCTCTGCAGCCTTGACGTCTAAAACAAAACTGTGAAATTTAAACAGAAGAAAACCGAGGAAATATTTTCAGAAATTTATTTTCCCTCTGTCACATTTAATCTAATGGGCCATGCTGGAGACATTCATTCTTTATTAATTAGCCTCTGGATTCTGATTGGTTGATTGGTTGATGAGGCTCCAGGACAACTGGGACCGCCTCTGATTGGTTGTGTCTTGTGGCGACATCATTTCCCACAGAGACGCTAATTAATCAATCAATCAATCAATCAATCAATCAATAAAAATCTAAAAGTGAACCTTCCCACAAACTGCACATGCTGATGTCAGACTCAGATTATTTTTAATTTCACGCTTCATGAACTCATCTTTCCCTCTCCCTCCAAACAAACAGGCCGGGTGTGTTTGAACCTTTACCTCCAGTCATCCTGAGGGGGGCGCTGTTCACCTGCACAAACCTGCCTCTGAGGAACAGCTGACTGTCCACTGCACCTGTATCATTATTATTATCATTATTATTATTATTATTATTATTATTATTATTATTATTATTATTATTATTATTATTATCACCATTATTACAACTGACTACAAAAAATTTTTCAGATGACATGATACAAGATGAGACCCCTGTTGACTTTGGGTGGATTTTTCCTTTAATATCATCACAACTGAAGTTAAATATCTGACATTTTCAAACTTTATCTGTGGACTGTCCCTTTACAGACACCAGACTGAGACCAAACCCTCAGCTCATATTTAGTCTCCAAAATGGCAGGATGCTGTTTAAAGTGAAAATCCTTCACTCAAAAAAAAACACAAACTCTGCAACATCCCAACAAACAAATATTTCTTCCATAAACATCATACAGAAAACTTTATTTTGGTGCCACAACACAAAGCAGCTGTGATCAAACTGAAGTGACTGCGACAGATCAGCCTGAACATGTTTCAGAAAAGCCTAAAGGTTGGAGGAGCAGCGTGCGACTGGGAGGTTGTGGGTTCGATTCCAGGGGCCGGCAGGAAAGGTCTGAGTGCAGGGGAGTGAAGGAACGGCGCTCTCACCTGGCTGGAGTGCCCTTGAGCGAGGCATTTATTGACTAGTCCAGATGTTGGACACCATTTCCACCTCTGGACGTCCAGTGGTTCAATTCCTGTGGGGAGCAAAAAGTTACTGGAACACAACAAAAAAGCAAAGGAAATTATAAAACTTATAAAGTCGAAAACTGTAATTATACATTTTAAATGAAACATCCTGGTCAGATTTCTTGTGTTTAAATGTGAAACGCTGCATTCAGACGCCATTCAGAAGCATTTAAATTAATTAAACTGTGGCCGCCTGGAGGGCCCTCAAGGACCCCTGTGGGTCCCCAGGCCTCACTTTGAACACCACTGGCTGGTATCATTTGTGCTGTGAAGTGATGGCGTGCAGGCGGACGCCGCAGAGTTCTGCTGCTGCTTGTCGACTTCCTGTTTCCAGGCAGGACGCCTTGCAAAGCCCCGCCCCCTCAGCCGTGGTGGGTGTGTTTCCGTGGCGGCGGCGCTCTGCAGGGTCGGCGTGCGGGGCCGCTGCCGTGACAGCTCGCCTCCCTCGCCAGGCCGCCGCCCACAAACCCTTTGTGTTCATAAAGCCCCAACGTGTCACCACAATAAAAGCCCTGGACTCTGCAGCGGTGGGCTGTCAGATCAACACACAGCTCCATTGTCTTTTTTTTTTTTTTCATATTTTCCATCCCTGTAATGCTCATCCTGACTTGTTTTTTACCTGCATGCAGCACGACGTTTATTATCAGCAGGATATTTTTAAATCAGCTTTGCCGGAGCTCTGGGGCTCGTCCCTCCCACGCCGCTTCAAACAGAAACCACAGGGACACTCATCAGAAAGTCCATCAGCTTCATCAGAACAGGTTCTAAACATCTACGCTTTGATCCATATTAAACTTATTAATGTCAATCAGCCGTCAGCTGACAGGGCGTGGCTCTGCATATTATTAGCAGCAGCTCCACCGGTCACCGAGTGTTTTATTTTGGAAAAATCAAAACCGACTGGAAACAACTGCTTCACGTGAACAATATCTGTGTAACTGAGAGATTCACTGAAAACATTTTTTTTTTACATGGATGAGATGATCAAATATGATACAGGTAAGAAGCTGGTGTGCCAGCAGGTGGAGAGTGGGCGGGGCATATTTGCATATTCATACATGCACGCATGTATGAATAATGAGGGCAAGGCGTAGAGTTATATCAGAGCCGCTTTAAGGCATGAGGAAAGTTTTATTGTCAAAAAAAAATATTTTTTAAACGTTTAATCAATGGCTGGATGGAAACTTCTATATCGAGATGTTTTTCTCAAGATATTTGCGCAATATAATGATTTTTTTCTCGTTCTTTTGACATACAAACATAACAAACCTTTAACGAGACGTTTAGATGAGAAAGATCTCCTGTGACCTCCGAGCGCACCGAGCGAGGAGGAGAGAGGATTTTAAAATGTGTGAAGCAAAATGAAATGGAAGTTATCTTGTTACAACAAAATCATTTTACATCATAACGAGATAAGCCGGAAATGTTTGCTGTTATAACTTTGAATGTCAATAATAACAATGTAACATGTCATTATAATGTGAAAATATTTTGTCACAGCGTGAAAAAGCATCTTGTTATAACAAGACAAAATTTGCTGTACTGTCTCATAAGACTCCTAAGATGCAGTTATTGATTAAATTTGCTGTTCTCTTCTTTACTGAGAGGAACTGAGATAAAATTTAGAGAGGGTTTGTTTTAAATGAGTAACTAAGACAGAAGAAAACACTGCCGATATCTCGCCAAGCTGAAAACGATGTGATGTAAAACAGGAAGGAAGAACAGAAAATAATAAAACCTTGCTGGAACTGTCTCCTGTTGTGGCTGTGGGGGCGTTTCTGTCCGGACAAATTAAGACACAAATCATTGTTGCAAAGCAGCTTACTATTCACAATTATGTTCATATCCATGCTACATTCAAAAGTGTGGTTACATAACGCTTTACAGACGGCACAGTGTGTCCTCAGTCTGCGAGGATCAGCTCGGCGCCTGAGGTGTCCATGGAGAAGAAGACGACATTTAGACACCGAGAGCAGCCAAAACCGTAAAACAGGCCAGGGCCGCTCTCCAGAAACACCCAGGGGGGCCGGGGAGATGATACGTTTTTAAAATCTCTTTTTTAAAATTCATCTCTGGGAGAGGAGTTTACAAAAATTAAAAACTGGGGAAAGAGGGAGTTTTTAGGGGCACAGAAGAGGCCTGATATGTTTTTTGGGGGTATTTAAATTTGTAATCAAAGATTCCTGGATTCTTTGAAGCTTCCCGATCGAACCAGTGACCACATGAGATGTCCAGCTTTGTAAATCTCTCTTCTCTGAGCACTTGGGGCTTCCCAGTTCATCCAGGAGACTCCCATGACTCTGTTTTAAAGGACAGGTTTGCTGTTTTGGAGCCTAGGCCCTAAACACATGATCCTCAGACGCAGAGAGCATCATTTCAGCGCTTGCCTCAGTACTGATCCTGATACCGACATGCTGCGGGCTCCCACTCGGCTACAACAACGATAAGTCAAGATAACGTTGCTTTTCCAAACCAGGAATCCCGGTGTGGAGCTGGGAGGGCCTAACTTTGATATGAGCTCCTTATTAGAAGATACCTAATAAAGACATCCTATAAACTCTCAGTTTTGAGCCCCATGAAGGTGACAGATGATGAAAAGATGTCCTGCTGAGGATATTGGACATTCAGAGGACATTTAATGAAGACAACATGAAAACTTTCAATTGGGCTTTGCCGGTTGACATCATCTGAATGGCCATGAAAAACATGAATTGGACATTTTTGAACATGTTTCTGGTTGCTCCCCAAAAGAAGCTTCCCCTTTATTGTGAAAAGCCTGTGACCTTTGCTCTCTAGCACCACCCTCAGACCAAATAATTGACTTGTACCCAACATGTAATGGATGGATTTCCAGTTCATTTGTTGAGCGTGCTCCCATGCTCCCCAGAGAATGAACCCTGTCAGCTTTAGTGTGCCCGTTGCCTCTCCTCTAGCGCCACCCTCAGGTGAAAATGTCAAATTTGATCTCAGAATCTTTTGGGCAGATTGCCATGAAATTTGATGAGCACGAACATGCTCCCCAGAGGATGAACCATGTCAGTTTTCCTATGGCGCCACCCTCTGTATAATGACTGCCATGTCAGTTGAATGCATTCATGTTCCCCAGAGGAATCTTCCACTTAATCTGGTTGACCCTGTGACCTTTCTCCTTGTGCTGAAATGCCAAATCTGTTATATAAAAACATACACCGGGCGGACCGCCATGATATTTGGTACAAAGAGACGATGAGTGCGTCCCATTTCCCCTGAATCCCTTTCCAAATGTTGTCGTAATTCACTGATAGGTGCATGGGATGAGCCACATCTTTCATAAAAGAGGATTTTAGGGGAAATGATGCCTGAGACCGTGTAGACTCCTCTCTCCAGTTTTTGTTTTTCTTGGTGAAATAGATTTAGATGTCACTTTGCTGCATCCCACATTTGCCAGCTGTTACTATCTGATTGTTTGTCTTTATGCAGTCTTCGCCCCTGTCAGCTGATTTGCTGTCACTTCAAGATGTGCTGAAATATTGTCTTTCATCTTCAAATTGCTCTGTTCTGTCAGCAGAGTCAATGTTCAGATGTTCTGAAACTGCAGTGTGCTGCTAAAAATTAACACCATATTTTGATAGTCTCTATTAATTTGATTTGGCATGGTATTAAAAAAACATGGCTCATGTTTACATCTAAAGTTATGAAACAGTTAAAGGTGTAAAAATCAGATGTGTGACAGTGTTTTGCCCTGTTTATTGGGACCAATCCAGACAGTGTCATCTGAAAGCGACCAAAATTCTGTTTTGTGAATAACTTGCCCTGCCAAAAACTGTAAAACACCACCCACCTGGCACTTCCAGTGGACTAAAACAAACTGAATAAGTATTTCTTTGACCCAGATCTGGAGAGAAACAGATACACTTTTGTATCTGCAGGCACTTTAATGCAGTTTAATGCAGTTTTGTCATTTCTCACGACGTTGGCATTGTGTTTTTTTTATTTTTCATTTCTTCCTCACAGATTAGCTAAGAGAAGGAGGTAAGTGTCTTATATTCTTCTGGGGAGGATGACAACATTCCCGTGGCTTTTCAGCGCTCACTGCTGAAGCTCTTGAAGGGGTAAGGTGTGTGTCACTGTCTGCGGCAGCGTTACCTCACACACACATTCCCTAAAGTGCAGATGAGTTCGCTGTGCAGCCTCTTTGAAACAAACATGACCACCCTGGCTGTTTGAGCTGCAGTCGGAAAACAATGCAGGTGCTGCTCTGACTGGGCCAGAACGGTCATTGCACTGGTTTCCACTACTGCCATTTTACTAGTACAGAATGCAATGGTCATTAGGGGCAGTTGCTATGGTGACAATGAAAGTCAGTAGGGCTGTAAAGTGCTGCACACTTGCGTGAGAACTGTGGAGTATAAATTAATCAAAATGCTGTGAATATGTTGGTGTTTTACAGGAGCGATTAGATAATTGTAAAAACCCTGAAATCTGAAATCTTTGACGAGATGAACATAACATGATCAAAGACTGAGCTTCTCCTGTTTGCTCCCCCAGTCATCATCTGCAAACTAATAACTCTGCTGCCCAGCATCGTCAAACAGACCTTTTACTGGATATAATCTCATAGATGATGCAACCTTGCGCAAACCCTAACTCATTTTAGTGGAGAAGCAAAGGTGTTTAACTTTAAACAACTAATTGCACCTACAGACTGTGAGATTTCAGATAGATAGATCTAATAAACTTGAGTAGGACCTCAAGTTTGATGTCTGTAGACGGTGCAATGATCACACCTACTGAGTCTTATAGGCTACGACATACGTCAATATAGAAGAAAGTGTCATCAGCGTACGTCATGCATCTTCGCCGCTATATGGTAAACAATGAAGCGCAGCAAGAATGAAGCCAATACTGATATTCATTCATTAATATTAATTATTAATATTAAGTGTCATGTATTTGGACAAAAATCCAAAGAAGAGTAGGAGCAGAATGTGCACGTGGTTGTTTTTTTCTTTGTTGGAACATTTCGTTTTGCTTGTTTTACCTCCGTCATTGGGTTTAGCAGCAGTGTCATGTTGATCAGTGTTGTTGTTTTATCCTGCGTTCCCACTGGTTGGATGGTAGATGTAGTCTCATAGCAGTAGTTACATTGTGAGGCAGTTATCCTAAATTTCTGTTACTAAATTTATGTCATTTTTGTCACGGGTCCACGACCATCTTCGAACCTCTCCCTCATAGGACCATCATTTTGGAGCAACGACCAAAGGTATCGCCACGTTTCTTCCATGTTGGCCATCTTTTGCTGTTGAAAATCACACAGTGTATACCTGGCTTCAAGCACAACTGCTGAAAAATGGGATGAACCCAACTAGAACGATGTCTGACAATAACCACTTCCACACTCCTGTGCAAAGACATGATGCCTGACCTGCTTACAAAAGACAGCAGCAACTTGTAGAAGATGACACCAAGTGGCAGCAAGAACTTATGACCTCATTACACTGCTGGACTCCTTGTCACTGCTTTGGTTTTTGCTGCAAAGGCTTTCGTCGAGCCAGCAACCTCCTGTACGTTGGAAGTTATTACAGTATTACAGACATGTTACTGTCCTGGCATTTTGATTTGAATGGGAATGACCTCTCTACTCTGTTCAGGTTCTGTGGAGTGGGCATTACCAATATAGTGTCATGGCTGAAGTATTGTTGTGCTTTATGTTTTTGTTGTGTGTTCGGTCATTTCAGACTTTGTTTTTTGGTTTGAACAGTCTGTTTTTATTAAAAGTATATAGTAAGAATGCTCTTCACACTGGCTTCATGCCCCTCATGGCTTATAGTTCCTCAGTGAGCAGCGTAAGCATTGCCCATTCAAAAAATCCATTATGGTCTCTCAATCTGAGACACACACACACATGCACACACACACCTACCTACTGTGCTTTAAATAGTACCATCACTGGTTTACAGTTTTTACTGTAAATCACACTATATGTGTTAACATTTTTCAAACAAAAGAGATTTCACTTTGGGAATCAAACTCTTTATATATAAATTTCCATTGCTGCATCAGTGAAATCAGCTGGCACAGTTTTATGGAACGTATGGCACACAGAAAACGCAGAAATACTTTACATTAAATAAACTGCAGCTGTGGAGTTCACACAATATTTACAGAAGAAACATATAACTTATTATCTGTGAGCTGGGTCTTTTTCTATTAATTCTCAGCAGACAAAGCAGAGAAGCCGAAAGTTTTGTAAACTTTCAGGAGGAAAGATGGCAGATCGACAACTGCAGTCTAACATGAGGAGGGAGGACACTGCATCCTCCAGTCAGATGTGTTTACATCATCCACTAAGAATTCATCTTGTACATGTCTGCTATTTCCAAACAACCACTCACAGCATCTTCTTGTGTTAGCAGAATATTATGACAGATGTCTCTGTTCCTCATTGTTCACCGTTAGAATAATGGACGCCAGCCACAAGCTGCTTTCATCCAGCTTTAAAGTTATGTCTGCTCACACACACACACACACACATACACACACACACACACACACACAAAATAAACATCTTCTCACACAAAATGACATTTTGAATCCATTGTCATGGTAGTCTGGCCCAGCCTCACTAAAGAGCCTCTGTTTCTAAAAGAGAGGTTAGTAGTCTTAGCAGAGCAGAGGCTTTAGAGGCAGCTTTAACACCAAGCTGAGGATTCGTTTAGGCTTCTTTGCTTAGTTTATTTTTTCAAAACATTTTTTGCAAACTCAGTGCAGGTATTTGTTTAGGTTCAACACTACTACGGCAGTCAGCTTTGATGTCAAAAGTCCTGTAGGTCTAGACTATAGTGTGATTACAGGAGGTGAAAGTCTACAGCCTCAGCTGCTGCTTCCATCACCACAGGTGGTCACATGGTCACTATTATGTTTGTGTTTCAGAGTTTGTGCACATTAAAAGTAAAACATTTATGACCGCAGGGAAAGTAAAGGGTTGATGAGTCAGGTAGATGTCTGGGCTGAGCAGTTCCTAAGTCCTGGAGGTCGGTGATGAAGGGACTCGAGTCTTGGAGGTCACCAGTCTTCAGCAGCTGCCAGAGGACAAACCATGACTGTAGACACTGGAGTGAGTCAGAACCTTCGGGAACCTGTCAGAACCATTAGGAGTCCATCAGAACCTTAAGAAATCCATCAGAACTTTCGGGTCCCTGTCAGAACTTTAAGGAACCTATCAGAAAACAAATAGCAGCCTGCCAGAACCTTTAGGGACTCCATCAGAACTTTTAGAAATCCATTAGGGCTGTCAGGAAACTTCTGGAACCTGTCAGAACCTTTTAGGAGCTGATCGGAACTTTCAGAACTGTCAGGAACCTGTTAGAACCATCTAGAATCTCTCAGAACAGTGATGAGTCCATCAGAAAACATTTAGAAATCCAGCAGAAAACCATCAGGAACGTGCCAGAACCCCATCAGGAACCCGATCAGAAGCAGTGCTGAGGAGTTAGAAGCCCTCTATGTGGCAGTAGGCCTCCAATGAGGAGAAGACGATGTACATGAGCCACAGGCTGAAGAACAGGCAGCTGGTGACCATCTTGGGGACTTTGGGTCCACCGAGCTCGCCACCGATCTCGGGCCGGCGCCGGTACATGAGTACAGCCACGGCGATGAAGGCGAAGATGGTGAAGAGAGTGACGGAGAAAGCCAGGGTGCCCGGGTCGACCCGGAACTTCTGGCCTTTGGACTGGTGGTAGATGGCAGCGATGGACCAGGCCACGCCAATACCCAGGAAGACATTGACGGCATTACTTCCTGTCACGTTGCCGATGGAGGCGTCAGCGTATTGGTCCTGAATGGCCGCTACCTTACTGGCAAAAGTGTCTGAAGGAGAAGAAAGAGAGGGAGTAGGAAGGGAGAGGAGAGAGAAAGAGAAGTTAAGCAACAGCACGTTCTACCACGAAACATAGCCTTAGCACTTCCAGAGTTGACACAGCTCATTCATGCATCTACCACTTTCCTTGTAAAGGTGATGGTATTCCTACTTTCTAAGGTTGGTATTTCTACTTTATTTGATAGGATAGGTAGATAAATAGGAGAGAAAGAGGGAATGACATGCAGCCAAGAGCTTGGCACGGATTTGAGCTCAGGCCACTGCAGTCAGACTCAGCCATGTACAGGTGGTACCTGCTCTGCGAGGTAAGCTACTGGGGTGCCCCTAATTTCCTTCTTCTTTGGTACTTAATACTTCAGTCTCTACTGCCAGCTATGCCAACAGTAGCAAACACAATCTTTGTGGAGGAATTATTTAGGATCTTTTCCCTGAAAAACAAGAGTTTGTTTTACTGATCGGATCACCCAGCGTGCCCAGTATTCACAGAAGTAACATTTAACTTAATATCTGTCAGCTGGGCCAATTTCAATTAATTCCGAGCAGACCAATCAGAGAAGAGGAATGTTTTGTAAACTCTCAAGAAGAAAGATGACAGATCAAAAACTGCAGTCTAACATTAGGAGGGAAGCCGTAAAGTCTGATCTTTATGAGAATAACAGAGACTCTCACTACTGGCAGGTGATGGAGCGACATGTGCATGTCACAATATAACACGGTTCACGATACACGCTCCATGGCACGATCCAGGATTCACTCAGGTGCCATCAAATCAAAGATGTGCTTACAAAGATATTTTGCCACCTTCCATCCTCTGGAACATCAGTGATCAGGGAAAGCCAGATTATTGGGGGAGCGCATGAATTGAAGGATTTGAATTTTCAGTTTATTGTGGTGCATGTACATGTTATCCAATGTCCTGTCATGACCTGGTTACTCCCAATAATCTGATTTCTTGTCTGCATGTAAATGACTGTGTTCAAACACCAATTTACCTCCAACCTTAGTGTGGGTGTTGAACCAAACGCTCTGCTTGCAGGTACAACCGACTAAAAGTGATATCACTCCTAGTTCCATTTTTTTGTCTCACAGTATGTAAAGACATATCTTTTAATTGTGAATCTGAATTTTGTGTGTGTGCGTGTGTCAGACCTGGTACAGACGTCCCCAGTGCTACGAACACCACGGCGGTGACAGAGTCCTTGAGGCCAACGGTGCAGCCGAAATGCGACGCCAGGTCACCGATCACCGCCGTCAAGAGGCCGATGACAGAGATGGAGACGCAGAAGCAGGCCCATCCATTCCAGTAGTCGGTCGGAGGAACGAACGCAAACAGAAGCTTCCAGAAGATGGTGAGGAAGTGCATGACGTAGTCGAAACAGGAGGGCAGCTTCTCCTCGCCACACTCTTCATCGTCATCGTCACCTGGAGAGGAGAGGGAGGTCAGACTCTGAACTCTGAAGTCAGGGATAGAAGGGACGGAAACAAAGACCTGCCCACCTCACCCTCACCCTGACCTTCAGCACATCAAGACGTTCCATGTGGCAGGTTCTCCTTGAGGTTTTCATGTTGGCCAGCAGACTTTTTGATTAAGTCTGATTTATTTTAAAAGATAAAGGGGCGGTTTCGCAGTCAGGGATCAGGCCTAGTCCTAAAATACCCTTTGGAGTACCATTAACTCACTCTCTGTGTCATGGGTTACCCTGGATTTATTGTAATTTAGATCGAAATGGTCTGATTTTCGGTTGAAAAGTGAGTGTTAGTAAATGAAAGTTTAAATTAAACCTCCAAGGCAGCAGGTTGAACTTCCGATCCCTGCTGTTTGAGGTGAAACGGAGTCCATCACAGTTCACGACTTTCCTAGAAATATTGGATTGGTTTTTCACCTTAATCATGGACTCCATCGTCCAGAAGTAACTCATCTGAGATTAAGATGTGTTCTGGAGAGCCACTTTCTAGGCCGCGATTCAGTATTCAGAGTTAAAGCTTTGTCCTGTTTTAGCGTAAATCCCTGTCTGGGAAACTGCCCCAAAGCGCCGAGCTGTAAGGTTCCTCCCCAAGCTGTACTTTTTAAATTTGAGCCAAACCCAAATGACTGCAGCTCTGAGACTCTGATAGACGTTTTTCCATCCAGCTGAACTTCATGCTCAACTGCTTGTACAAAAAAAAAAAAAAAAAAAAAAAAAACAGCTTTGACTTTTGTGACATTAAGCACATCACAAGAAATTTTGCTTTTGTTAGACCAGATTCCTGTATCACTCTAGATGGCAAAAATATTTTTTAAAAAGATCCATTTCTGGAGGTGATATTTTGACGTGATAAACATTCCTGATTGGCAGCTTCCTCACAGAAATCAGATAATGACGTTAGCCACCCCCCTGCAGTGAGTCACATTTTAGACACTGATTCACATCCTGGTCTAGGCTTGTGGTTATCAGTGTTTTATAATACCCCTAAACTGTAAATCTCTGCTTTCGTTTAAACCCTGTTGTGGATCTTTCCAACAAACACAGACGTCACTTGAGCCCTTCAACCCGTCAAACTGATTTCCTCCATATGAAAAGTCGCTGCAGGTTGGCTGGGTTAGTGTCTCACCGGAGCTGACGGTGATGGCCTCCACAAACTGCTCCCTCCAGCTGTTGGTTCCGATCAGCAGAGCCAGGTTGGTTTTCTTGATCAGCTTATCCACAGTGTTCTGCACAGGAAATCACAAAAATAATCACCATGCGCCGCCAAATCACATCCTCAACCACGACCCACCAACACGTAAAGCAGACGCCTGGTTGATGACTGCTGACCAGGCTGGAGGTACAGGACTTAAATGGGCACGACACCAAATAAGGACGATACTGTGGGCAGCAGCGGGGTCTCTAGCTCCGACCTTTGGCCTCTTTTCAATGTTTATTGATGTGGAAGATTAATTATTCTGCTGCCGACGTCACTGTAAGCTGTTCAGGTTAAAGTTACAGTCTGTGATATGTTGCGCTGGAAAACCAGCGCCACTCACAGTCAGTGAGTTGCTACTGCAGCCGATTTTTTATTTTCTCTGCGTTTGCAAAATCTGGATGGTCCCATAGCTCCACCCACCTCTGCAACGTCTAGCCCATATTTTATAAAAATGTTTAACATGATCTGGCTTGGAACGGGCTACCACTTCATCACATGACATGACTGCACTGTAAAAAAAAATTAATAAAAAAATTCTTAAAAAGTAAATGAATAAAAACATTGATAACCAATTCATCGGGTTGCACAAGGTGATGTGAAAAAATACAAATAATAAAATGACATGACAAAAAGTTAACATGAAAGAATGGATCCATTAAAAGACTAAAAATGGTGAGATAAAATAAATTAAAATTAAATAAAATTAAATAAAATAGTGACCAAATAATACATTGCAAATTGTAGCTTTAAATAAAATAAAAATCATGCACATGTTGGTGTGACCCCACCTTGAACTCGTATGACTCCTCGATGATGACCTCCAGCTTGACGTGCTCGCCCAGCGTCGGCCGGCCCATCTCTGCGATCCTCCGCTCCTCCTCCTCCTTCTTGGTCAGCGCCTCTTCGCCCCCCTCCCCTGACAGGACACACATGTGGCCGTTAAAGCGGCTGCGTTCTACAAACAGCAAGAGAGCCACCGGGGAACACCCGAGGAGAACACCGTACACTTCTTTACTATGTTATGTAATATTTCTGCAGCCAGACACAGGAAGCAAAACACCATCTGAAACAAAAATGGCAGCAAGTCTTCCCTCAAAATGATTCATTTGTGTGGCGGTTTGCTCTGTTGTCTGGAAAATAAAGTTTGCCCTTGTGATGCAACTTCCACATCGTATTTCTGACCCAGTCCAGCCCCCCTTAGTTACTGTTGCTAGGTTGGATGATATTTATGTGCTTGCGACAGGCCTGACATGCACATCATGTTCATTTCCAGCATCTCCTGCTGAATGTGACCAGGTCAGTTTCACCTGGAGTTATGATTATTACATTTCCAGCAGAAACGAGCTGGCCTTATACCATGTTTGGGTGAAAAATCTGTCTTTTGTCATTTTAATAATTGTATTAATTTTGGGTTATCTAAAACCCATGGGCATGAAATTTACCCAAATTATGCAAAACGTAACCATATGATAAGTCTATAATATACTGTGTAGCCACTCTCGAGTTGTTAACTCCCAAAAATGGGACAAAATCCATCATACAACAAAGTGTAAGTCGCCTGCATCACCTGGGCGATGCTAGCCTCAACACTTCCATTACAATGGATTAAAGCTGCTGCAGGGACCACAGGAGCCACAGAGGGCCCGTCAGTGTGTTTCTCCAGCCCTGGCTGCCCGGCCCTCACTTACAAACGACAGAGCTGCGTGATAAACAAGTCAAATCTGTTTTAAAAATAGTTACTTCATTGCAAAGCAGGGCAGATGTGCACCCTCGTGTTGTTGTTTTTTCATGCACATCAATATAAACCAACTGTAATCCACAGTGACACTCCTGTCATTGTTCTAGTGAAACATTAATTCAGGTCTCAGTGCTTATTTAACCTGCATGTTTCATAACCAACAGCAACATCACAGCAAAGCAGTTTGAGATCTTCTCTTTGTACAGGCGGCTCGCGCTCCTGAAAACAGAAGTGGAGCTGACACGTGTGTGTTAGCAGGAGGAGCGGACGCTGACGCCAGCACAGGTGTGTGTACCTGCACACGTCACCTGTGTGCAGTGAAAACACCTCAGTATTGTCCTGTTCCCGTTCATTCACTCATAACACAAGACAGGCCCCGCCCCCTCCTGAATGCACAGCCAATCACTCTAACTCCAGCATCTGTTTGTCCAACGGTGCAGAGTCTTCTCTATATGATCTGTTTCTGCAGCTCTATATGATCTGTTTCTGCAGCTCAACATGATATGTTTCTGCAGCTCTACATGATCTCTTTCTGCAGCTCTATGTGGTCTGCTTCTGCAGCTCTACATGATCTGTTTCTGCAGCTAAATGTGAACTGTCTCTGCAGTTCTGTATGATCTGTTTCTACACTCACTGACACATCCGTGACACATCGGGGTCATCTAACTGCAGCATCTGTTTGTCCAACGGTTCAGAGTCTTCTCTATATGATCTGTTTCTGCAGCTCTACATGATCTATTTTGCAGCTCTATGTAATCTATTTTGCAGCTCTGTGATCTATTTTGCAGCTCTATGTAATCTATTTTGCAGCTCTATGTGGTCTGTTTCTGCAGCTCTATATGATCTGTTTCTGCAGCTACGTTATCTATTCTGCAGCTCGACATGATCTATTTTGCAGCTCTGTGATCTCTTTTGCAGCTCTATGTGGTCTGTTTCTGCAGCTCTACATGATCTGTTTCTGCAGCTCTACATGATCTGTTTCTGCAGCTACGTTATCTATTCTGCAGCTCTATGTGATCTGTTTCTGCAGCTCTACATGATCTGTTTCTGCAGCTACGTTATCTATTCTGCAGCTCTATGTGATCTGTTTGTGCAGCTCTACATGATCTGTTTCTGCAGCTACGTTATCTATTCTGCAGCTCTATGTGGTCTGTTTCTGCAGCTCTACGTGATCTGTTTCTGCAGCTCTACGTTATCTATTTTGCAGCTCTACGTGATCTGTTTCTGCAGCTCTGTGATCTATTTTGCAGCTCTATGTAATCTATTTTGCAGCTCTACGTTATCTATTCTGCAGCTCTATGTGATCTGTTTCTGCAGCTCTACATGATCTGTTTCTGCAGCTACGTTATCTATTCTGCAGCTCTATGTGGTCTGTTTCTGCAGCTCTACATGATCTGTTTCTGCAGCTCTACGTGATCTGTTTCTGCAGCTCTACGTTATCTATTTTGCAGCTCTACGTGATCTGTTTCTGCAGCTCTGTGATCTATTTTGCAGCTCTATGTAATCTATTTTGCAGCTCAACGTGATCTGTTTCTGCAGCTCTACGTGATCTGTTTCTGCAGCTCTACGTGATCTATTTTGCAGCTCTACGTGATCTGTTTCTGCAGCTCTATGTGATCTATTTTGCAGCTCTATGTGATCTGTTTCTGCAGCTCTACGTGATCTATTTTGCAGCTCTACGTGATCTGTTTCTGCAGCTCTATGTGATCTGTTTCTGCAGCTCTACGTGATCTGTTTCTGCAGCTCTACGTGATCTGTTTCTGCAGCTCTATGTGATCTGTTTCTGCAGCTCTACGTGATCTGTTTCTGCAGCTCTACGTGATCTGTTTCTGCAGCTAAATGTGAACTATCTCTGCAGCTCTGTATGATCTGTTTCTACACTCGCTGACACATCCGTGACACATCGAGGTCGAGCGGCCGGGTGAACAGAGGACAGCGAGGAGCAGGAGGAAGTGACTGGAATAATAATCAGATTTAATGAGGAGAGAGTGGGAGAGAGACAGAGAGAGAGAGAGAGAGAGAGAGAGGAGGAGGAGATGAGGAGGGAGCAGAGAGGAGAGATGAACTCTGGGTGGACGGATGGAGGACAGTGAAGAGACAAAAGCCACAGATGGAGGGATGTGAAGGAGTGTTACGACTCCGGGTCACGATCTGGATTAAAGTATTTCTGTTGGTTGTTGTTTCCCCTCCCTGCCTGCAGGTGGGGCTGCTCGCTCTTTCTGTGTGTTTCCCTGCCATGTGGCTGGGAACTCCTCCTCTCTCAGATGTTGTTGTTGTACATCGTGTTACTTTAATAAATATCTTTTACAGACAGAGAGGAGTGATGGATGGATGGGTGATGGATGGATGGATGATGGATGATGGATGATAGGTAATGGATGGATGATGGATGATGGGCGGATGTACCTGCGATGCAGACTATGGCGGAGGGGGCGGGGTGGTCGCGACCCTGGACCTTCCTGTAGACGTCCCTGCCTGGGAAGAGTGGAAACCAGTTCCAGCACTGAACCCAAAGCCTCTGAACCGGCAGCAGCACACCTCTCAGTGTGTGTGTGTGTGTGTGTGTGTGTGTGTGTGTGTGTGTGTGTTTCAGTCAGCCAGTGTGTGTCAGTCATGCAACACGAGCAGCGAGGCGGCCTCAGTCTTCATTTCCTCACTTTGTAAAAAAAAAAAAGTGTTTCTTTCTTTTCAGATTGAGAGCGAGTGAAGTGATGCTGATCATGTGACATCTGGAACATCTGCAGCTTCCAGCAGGTCAAAGTGTCTCTTATAAACACACAAAACTGAGGAGTGTTTACAATCAACTGACAAACAAACAAACAAACAAACAAATAAATGAAACTGAGAGCCATGTAGACTCAAACATCAAATTCCATCCTACATATTCTCCATCCTCCATCCCTACATATCTGAAGGCAGCTGAGTCTGCATGGTCCTGAGCTACCACGACTACTACTACTGCTGTTATTACCAGTACTACTACTACTACTACTACTACTGCTGTTATTACCACTACTACTACTACCAGTACTACTACTACTGGCACTACTACTGTTATTATTACCACTGCTACTACTACTACTACTACTACTGCTACTACTACTACTGTTATTATTACCACTGCTACTACTACTACTACTGTTATTATTACCAGTGCTATTACTACTACTACTACTACTACTACTACTACTACTGTTATTATTACCACTGCTACTACTACTACTACTGTTATTATTACCACTACCACTACTACTACTACTGCTGCTATTATTACCACTGCTATTATTACTACTACTACTGTTATTATTACCAGTGCTATTACTACTACTACTACTACTACTGTTATTATTACCACTGCTATTACTACTACTACTACTACTACTACTACTACTACTACTGTTATTATTACCACTGCTATTACTACTACTAGTACTACTACTACTACTACTACTACTGTTATTATTACCACTACCAGTACTACTACTACTGCTATTATTACCAGTACTACTACTACTACTACTACTACTACTACTGCTGTTATTACCACCTCTACTACTACTACTACTACTACTGTTATTATTACCACTACTACTACTACTACGACTGCTATTATTACCACCTCTACTACTACTACTACTACTACTACTACTACCACTACTACTACTACTGTTATTATTACCACTACTACTACTACTACTACTACCACTACTACCACTACTACTGTTATTATTACCACTACTACCACTACTACTACTACTGTTATTATTACCACTACTACTACTACTACTACTACTACTACCACTACTACTACTACTGTTATTATTACCACTACTACTACTACTACTACTACTACTGTTATTATTACCACTGTTATTACTACTACTACTACTACTACTACTACTGCTATTATTACCACTACTACTACTACTACTACTACTGTTATTATTACCACTGCTATTACTACTACTACTGCTACTGTTATTATTACCACTGCTATTACTACTACTACTACTACTACTACTACTACTACTACTGTTATTATTACCACTGCTACTACTACTACTATTACTACTACTACTACTGTTATTATTACCACTGCTATTACTACTACTACTACTACTACTACTACTACTGTTATTATTACCACTGCTATTACTACTACTACTACTACTGTTATTATTACCACTGCTATTACTACTACTACTACTACTACTACTACTACTACTACTGTTATTATTACCACTGCTACTACTACTACTATTACTACTACTACTACTGTTATTATTACCACTGCTACTACTACTACTGTTATTATTACCACTGCTACTACTACTACTACTACCACTACTACTGCTACTGTTATTACAACTGCTATTACTACTATTACTACTACTACTACTACTACTACTGTTATTATTACCACTGCTACTACTACTACTACTACTACTACTACTACTGTTATTATTACCACTGCTACTACTACTACTACTACTACTACTGTTATTATTACCACTGCTATTACTACTACTATTACTACTATTACTACTACTACTACTACTAGTGTTATTATTACCAGTGCTACTACTACTACTACTACTACTGTTATTATTACCACTGCTATTACTACTATTACTACTATTACTACTACTACTACTGCTGCTGTTATTATTACCATTGGTATTACTACTGTTACTACTATTACTACTACTACTGTTATTATTATCACTGCTATTACTACTACTACTACTACTACTACTACTCCTATTATTAGTACTACTACTACTATTATTACTACTACCACTACCATTATTATTACTCCTATTATTACTACTACTACTAAAAAAAATGAGCAACTTTCTACCGACAGTCAGTTTTTCAGAACTGAAGGAAATGCTGTTATTTCCTTGTTGATGTGTGTGTAGCCTATGTCTTAAACCTTACTGTTATATATGTTTATTACTGTTATATGTGTATTTTTACTGTTATATATATTTTTTACTATTATATATATATATTCAAAGGCTGCGCGGTCTGAAGACAAACTGAGAGTTTACATTTAAATACGAAAGCGAAAAACTGAATTGTCGTTTCTGTTGCTCAGAAATGAAGCGTCTCTGAGGCAGGAAGCAGGAAGTGAGAACTGGGCCCGGTTCATTGGTCATGGTTCCTGTTTGACTCGCCCTCAGTGACACACACACACACACACACACACACACACACTGCAGCAGACACACCCAACAGTCGGCCTGGACTGATAATGGGTCGATCTCTGTTGTGCAGCCAGGTTTGAATAAAAGGGCATTGGAGAAAATACATACAGAACATGTAGGGCTGCTGTGCACTGCACCTTATGGACAATCACAATGCATTGTGGGTAAGTTGCTGACTCACTCCCTCGGCCCTGGAAGGGTCCGTCAGACAGAGTTCAGGAAGATACAAGGGCAAGTCAGCGAGGGCAGGTCCACATGACCAATGAAACGGGGGGCGCGGCGGCCTGCAGCCCTGAAGCCCCGCCCCCTCCCACCCCCCGGCGCTGACAGATGGGAGGTTAAGGAGCACGGAGCATGCTCAGTGGCGGCGGCGGCGGACATGTGCACGGCCCTGCAGCGGGACTCCCATCAGGAGGGCAGAGGCCAAGCCAAGTCAGTGGAGCCAAGAGCGTCACATGTGCTGTGTCATGTATTGACCACACACACACACACACATGCACATGCATGTACACACACACACACACACACACCAAAAGGTCAGAGAAGTGGCTGTTCCCGGTGTTTTGCTGCATGCAGCCGGGCGAGCGGGTGCTGATGTTGAATGTTGAATGACCATTTCCCCATTCAGCATCGCCATCAGCTTGTTACATACACACACACACACACACACACACACACACCACTCCAACAATAATTAGATAAAGAACATTCTCCAAGAACCTTCACAAGTTCCTCAGATCACAAAGAACCGGGGAGAATCTCTCGAGGAACCTTCCAGAGAGGATTTCATGGCGGTTCTTGCCTGGTTTGGTTTTGGGGTTTCTCTTTTCCTGAGGAACCCTGAAGGTTCTCAGGAGAAGCCTGATGGACTCCACAGGGGTTCCACGGCGAGCACACATACTGGACTTTATATCCAGGACTCATCCGGATGTTATGGTGCTGATTAACATGAACGTGGCGTCTGTATTATGTCTCGGTTTGGACATAATATCATGAAGGCAGGCTCTCATTCATCAGGCCGACTCACAGGGTTCCGGTAAACTCTGCTCAGACCGAGTTTCACTCAAACCCACAGAGTTGAGGTGTGATTGGTCAACCATCCACCTGTTGTGCCATACAGTTTCCTCTCCTGCTGCCTATAATGCTCAGCTTGTCTTGTTGTCACGGTAACAGAGGTGTTCATTCACTTCTATGTTTGGCGTTGAGCTCATAGTTAGTGCTGCTGTTGGACTGGACTGCACTTTACTGACAGCTGTTTCCAATATTCTGTCCCTCCTCATGTTATATAAATACGGACGACCAAAAACCAGAAACACCTCTCAATATAACGTAGTCCAGTACAAGACCTCTGCAAACTACAACCTCAGAAATAACTCAGTAAGGACGTTTTGCTGGAAATGCACAACAGATGTGCAAAAAAAAAAAAAAAACCCAATTCAAGACTACCACTATGGTGCTATGATGATGTTGCTTTGTTTGCAAAAAAAATTACGAATAATAATTATTTTGCCATCTTCTTAATTTCAATTTCTCATTTCAATTTCACCTGAACGTAGTAATAGTTCAACACAGTTTTTCATATTTGTATATATATATTTAGTTTTTTTTTAAATTATATTTTATTTTGAGACTGTTTGTACAGCGGCTTATTAGGCCCTACAGTTATGCTTTAAAGTTAGGTGACAACGCCCACGTTAGGAGGTTATTTTTAGGTCCTCTACCGTTAGCTGGCTAACACTGGCAAATGCGAGTGTACCTCGCCAGTTAGCTCGCTGGCTAATTAGCTAATGGCTGGGACACTCAGGAAACGTTCCCTTGGGACGTATTAGAAGGTCGGAACATGTGGTCCATGTGGTCGCATGGACTGGAAGACTTGTTTATTCTAATACATTTGAAGTTTATGCGTCAGTCGGGGAGTTGCCCACCAAATGTTGCCGTACCCGGTGCAACAGACCATATTCACACGGCGGCCATGTTCCTCAGACAGCGTCATTAACATGTGCCGCTGTGTTCCAGGTTCTGTAAACGTTGATGTTTTTGTTTCACCGCTTCCTGATCGATCAGCGACTGAGAAAACAACAGAGCGTGAAAATCCAGAGGGACGTCAGGTCATAATTCAAGGTAAAACAACAGATTAGCTACTGTTAGACAACGGCTAACGTTAGCATTCAGCCACTTCCTAGCTAACGTTAGCAGTTGATAGCGTCACATGATATGACAGGAAAGGTGTGAATTAATTCTTAAGTATAAACAAACATGGTGGACTCACTTATTAAAGTGTGGCAGTGAAAGCCGCTGGCTGTGCTGAAGCTAGCAGGGTAATGTTAGCAGGGTAACGTTAGCAGGGTAACTTTAGCAGGGTAACGTTAGCAGGGTAACGTTAGCAGGGTAACGTTAGCAGGGTAACGTTAGCAGGGTAACGTTAGCTGTCCTGCTGGGTTTTAATGTTCTGCTGGACTCAGGAACGTTCTGTCACGTTCTCACTGGAACACACAGTTTAACTCCAAGCTTTAGACAGTGGAATTTAAAAAATGTGTCCAAAATGTTTGGTCATATTTCATAATTTACATCTTACCTATCCCATCATGTAGCGCTGTCAAACGGTACCATTAGCCAGGAAGTGGCTGAATGTTAATGTTAGCCGTTACCTAACAGCTAACAGGTGATCAAATCCGTTGTTTTACCTTGAAATCTGAGCCGATGTCCCCCTCGATTTTCTCTCTCCGTCGTCTTTTCAGCAGTGAAACGAGGACATTTAGTCAGATTTCCTACGTTTATAAAAGAGACGACCTGCTGGGAGTAAATATTTGCTGCCTCCTCTCTCGGTTTCTTGTCCTCGTTCTGTGGTTTCCTCCCTCGTCGTGGTCTCGGTGGTTCAGGATGCAGCCGAGCCTCGGGCCGGCGCCGCCACTAATCCCCTTCCCTCGCTCGGTCACAGCGCTGCGTTTTGGTCGGCTTCCCGCTAATCCTCTGCTTTAGTATCATATCGCATTTATATTTATCCCAGCACAGCCTTCCGGAAAGTACATTTACCTGCCTTACCTGCATGCTTTTTACAGCTGAAATGTGTCTGTTCGGGTGGTTTTGGTTGTTAGAATATTCTGAGGGTTTGTTCAGTTAAACTGCAGAGAGACAGGAGCTCTGAGTCCCAGCAGTCACATGTTCTTAATGGACCTGGAGAAAGGTTTTTTTGCCTGGATCGAGGCTGGGGAAGTCAGCCATGAGCCCTGGAGGCCGAGAGGCTGCAGGTTTCCATTCCACCAGGTGACTTCTCTGATCACCTGACCTTCAGGCAGGGAGAGAGGGAACTCACCTGGTGGAGTTTTCAGTGGGAATGAAAACCTGTAGCCTCGCAACTTCCATGGCACAGCGCCGACTAATTCCTGATTAATTATTTCTTAGTTAGTTTTGACCTCAATTTGATACATTTGATAACATTTTTACTTAATTATCCCTGAAATGCCACAACTTAAAAATACTCATTAAATAAAACACAGTTCACTGTTGAAGGAATACTCCAACATTTTGAGCAAAATACCCCTTTATCGACATACCCACACTGAGACAAGCTGTGTGTTTCAGATCCACATGATCCACAGTGTGAATCAGACGCCTCAGAGCTGCTGGGAGGTTTATTTTTCCACTGTGACAGAGCCAGGCTAACGACTCCCATAGACTTCAAGTCTTTATGCTAAGCTAACAGGAAATGCTACCCATAGGAACTGAACCACTGGACGTCCAGAGGAGAAAATGGTGTCCAACATCTGGTCTCCGTCTGGAGTAATTTTGCTCAAAATATTGAAATATTCCTTTAAGGTATTTTTAATAGCATTTCAGTTATGGCTGAGTTATAATAAGGGGTATTAATACAGCCTTGATTACTCCTTCATAAAAACAAAGACTTTATACTGAAATATAGGCCTTACTTCATTTTGTGGTCATTTGTCTACTATTATGTGAAAGTAAGAGCTTAATATGGAGGTAAAGATAGGGCATTTTAATAACTTTTTGTGTTGCATTAGGTGCGCCAACAGATTCTGATTTTTATCCTCAACACCAGGAGCTTGGTGTCGGCGTGATGAATGAGAGCCGCCGGTCGGACTTTCACCGCTGCATCTCTGTTATTCTCTAACACCATTTGCTTTAACTTGGCAGCCACTTCAAAGCAAATGTTCCCAACACTCGGTGCTGTCTTACCATACAGACGCTTGTCTGTTCAGAGGTGATAAAACAAAAAGACGCATTAACTGGAATCCACCAGCAGCTGGGCAGCACACTGTTTTATGAACAAAGCATTGCGTGTAATAATAAAAATGTTCAGCCTCATACCTGTTTTGACGAATCCACCTAAAATGTTAGAAAATTTAAAAAAGAAGAAGACAGAAATCAAAATTCACTGGTCGCTGTGTGGAGATTCTTCTGGTGTACAACTGGGTTCATTTTTTGTGTCATCATATTTCTTTTTTCTTTTTTCTCTTCAGCTGCATGAAGGTGACAAATGAAAGGGAAACCCAGCCTGCGGTGCGTTCGTTTGGTTTCTGGAGCTCTCCTGGAGGGGCGGAGCTCCGTTCCTCCAAAAGATTTGCCCTCATTTGGTGTTTTGATGATGATGATGATGATGACGATGATGATGATGATGATGATGATGATGATGATGATGATGATGGAGAGTCCAAAATCTCCCACAGGTGTTCAGCTGGGTGTGAAGGCCACAGCATCATCATTTATATCATTAAGAATTTCCCAGTTTGGGATCAATAAAGTAAATCTATCTATCTATCTATCTATCTATCTATCATCATCATCACTATCATCATCATATTCAAGCCATTCAGTGAGACTCTCAGTGCCCTGTGGATGGGGGCATGGCCATCCTGGAAGAGGCCACGCTCCCATTCAGATACAAATGTTTCAGCCCTTTCTGTAAAAATCTGTAAAAATTTAGAAATGATAAAAGATACAAAAAAAACAAAACTAGAAAATTGTCCTTTTTTCCAATTTAAATATTTAAAGAAATCTATGTTTATATTTTTTTTAATGGTTTATTTAAATGTCAGATGTTTTAGTGCTTGTGAAAGGCGTCTGAACACAGCCTCAACCCTCTGCATTCAGATGCTTTTCACAAGCATTGGACCCAAAAATTAGATAGGCTGCTAGTAAAGAAACAAGTAAAAAGTTACAAGAAAATTAACACAAAAAAAGGCAGAAATTATGAAAAAAAAAAAAATTGTAATGAAGCTTTACGCTCTGTAGATCTGCTATAATATCTAATAATTTAATATATTAATACAATAACAATTATATAAAATCCCTGTGTGTGTGCAGGCTCTTTTGGAAGAACGGAGCTCCATCCCTCCAGGAGAATCAACACCAAACTAACCCTCCTGTCACCCATCAGTGTGTCACTCTGTTATAATCTCTGTTTTATACGTTTTGAATAAAGCTGAGGGAGAAATCAGGAAACAAATGAGAAAGACAGAATGAAACCAGCCAGCAGGACAGACAAAAAAAAAGACGAAAAAATGAAATAATAAGAGCTTACCGGCTTCCTGAAGCAACACGGCTGATGGAGGAAAACAGACGAGAAAGACGTGAGACAGAAAAAACGACAGGAAGGGAAACAAGCAGCAAGAAAAGAGGAGAGAAAACAGAGGAGGGGGTCCAGCTGACGAGGGAGCCATGTTGGATAATTAGAAAAAAAAAAAAAGTTCCTCTCAGTCGTCTGTAGTTTTTTCAATCAGCTCACTGTTTGATCCTCAACATTATACACAGGTTCTATGGAAAAATAATAAACTAATAAACCACCGACTCAGTGTAAAACCACAGCTACACACTCTGAGACACACTGAAATAAAAGTGTACTGTCACTAAATAACATCCAGGAAGTGACTTTCCATCTGGACCCGGTTTTCAGAATTAAAGTCATGATGGGTAATCTAAAGAGGAACATGAACTGGACTCAGTGTAAAATAATACCATAATGAATGGTCATTTTCCCTGCTAACCATTGTTCTTAATTATTCCACTGTAATTATCACAATAACAGTTTTCACTTTTCTGCAGAAGTGGCAGACGTAAATGAAAGAACATTTACAAGTTTACCAGAAACATACAATGACCAAATCTTCTCTACAAACTGCTACATACTGTTAATGTTAAATTAAGTGTGCAATCAAAGATCTCAGTATTAATAAGTGGTATTTAGTTCACTGTGTATCCAAAGCTTTGAATACCTGACATGTAATGTTTAGCGAGGCGTCTATTCAAAGCTCTGAATACTTAGTTAGGTCAGACCAACACTGTGTGGGATATTCGGGATGCAAGAAGGTCGGATGCACAGGGACAAACATTGAGGGACTACATGCTTCCTTACTGCTCAGCTTGTAGCTGCTGTATTTAATGTCCTGCAGTACATCTACTGTGTGTTTATTATTTCTACTCTGCACTCGTCAAGGCCCAATGAACGTCATCAAAGAGGGGACTAACACAGCCCCGTGTTGGAAAGGTCGCAACAAAACCAGAGATAATGACATGTAATTGCTTCCTCCTCCTGTATAAAACAAAGAATTATTTTGAATTGTGTGTCATGGAAAAGTATTCAGTGCTGTGAAAGCAAAATGTGACTTAAAAACAAAGGAGAGTAAAAGCACAGAGTTAAATTTGGTTGTAATTTGGTAATCATCGGTATCTACTCTCCAAAAACACCTTACACCAGCCGCCTCACCCAGCGGCTAACCGGTCCTAACTGGTCCTAAACTGCTAAAACTAGTTCCAACAAGTTGTTAGTAATCCTAAGCAGCTGACTAGTCCTGACTAGTCTTTAACTGCCCTAACTCATCCCAACCTGACCTTAGCCCGTCCTAACAAGTCCCAATGATTCTTGACGAGTCCCACCCTGTCCTACTGAGTCCCATCTTGCCCTAACCTGCCAAAACCAGTCCCAACAATTTGTTACTAGTCCTAACCAGCTGCAACAACTCCTAATGAGTCCTAGTGTGGCCTGACTAGTCTTGACCTGTCCTAACTCATCCCAACCTGCCCTTAGCCCATCCTGACAAGTCCCAATGATTCCTAACCAGTCCCAACGAGTCCCAACAAGTCTTAACCTGTCCTTACAAGTCCTAAGCTATCTTAATGAGTTGCATCTAGTCCTAACCAGCCAAACCAGCTCAAATAAGTTGTTACTAGTCCTAACCAGCTGAAACGAGTCCTAGTGAGGCCTGACTAGTCCAGACCAGTCTTTACCTGTCCTAATTCATCCCAACCTGCCCTAACCTGTCCCAACAAGACCCAGTGATTCTAAATCAGTCCTAATTAGTCCAAACTGGTCCTAACCTGATCTAACAAGTACTAACCTGATCTAATGAGTCCCATCTAGTCCTAACCTTTCAAAACCAGTCCCAACAATTTGTTACTTGTCCTAACCAACTGAAAGAAGTCCTAATGAGTGCAAGTTAGGCCTGAATAGTCTTGACTAGTCTTTACCAGTCCCAATCTCAACCTGCCCTAACCTGTCACAACAATTCCCAATGATTCCTAACCAGTCCTAACAAGTCCCAACAAGTCATAGCCTGTCCTAACGAGTCCTAAGCTGTCTTAATGAGTTCCACCTAGTTCTAACCCGTCTCATCAAGTTATAACTAGTTCTAAGTAATCTGATGAGTCCTAGCCTATCAATGCATTCTAGTTAGTTCTAACTAGTCCTGATGAGTCTTAACCTGTCCGAATAAGTCCTAACCTGTCCTAATGGGTCCCAACTAGTCAAGCCTGTCTCTGTGAGTTGTAACTTGTTCTAACTCACTGAACTAGTCATTATCTGTCCTAATGAGTCCTAACCTGTTCTAACATAATGAAAACCAACTTGACCAAAAACATGAACTTTGAACTCATGTGCAGAGGAGGAGGCAAAAGAGACAGGAAGTAAGACAGAGGAAGCCGGAGAGTGTTTTGAGCTCAATGACAAAGAGGTGAAAGGTCATCAGAGGGGAGGAGGTGCCACGCCCACACCTGTCCATCTCCTCCTGTTCCAATATGGCTCCTGCAGCTCTATGTAGAAGCTGGCCTGCTTATCGTACTCCTCATGGTCAAATATTCTAACAGCTATGGTCTTCCTGCGGACACACAGGGCACACACAGCAACAACAACAACAGAGGGGGTGCAGGGTCAGAGGTCAGGGGTCATGCAAGTTCACCAACACACACTGGATGGATGGAGACCATAACAGGGCTCCATCGTTGCGGCATCTGAGTCGCCGTGGCAACAGGCATGATGATGAGGTGGGGTTGACCACACCTCATCTGGCCTGCAGGGAAGCAAATTGCAAAACCTCGAGTTTGATTTTCAAAAGGAACGAGGCTGGATAGCTGCTGGTTTCTGGATCAATATGATTAAGAAATAATTGATCTGATCTGATCTGGCACCAAAAATCCAACAATCTAAATTTTACTGAACCCTGGGAGGCAGTTATTATCTATATTTATGTAAAATATAAATAGTATAGTGGACTTTCATGATCTTCAAATCTTAGTCAGTTAATTTAAGATTTTTCCTTGTCTAAAAAAAATTGACAAAAAAATCATTAAAAATAAATACAAATTTGAAAATAAAAAGACTTGATCCAGCTTGTGATTTAGAGATCTCAAATGAAACTGGTTTGTTTTTCCCTGTGTGGCCTTGAGGTGGGTTTTGATCAACAGAGGTCAGAGGTGGTTAGTGTAGGGGGGCGGGGCTACATCACAGGAGGGCGACGCCCCCACCTTTCCTCTCACTCATCTCCAACATCCGAGGCTCTCCGATTTCTAGGAAGAAGTTCTTGTTTTTCTCATACTCCTCATCATCGATTATATTGATCCGAATGGTTTTGCTGAAACACAGAAACAGAGAAAGAAAGAGAGAGAGAGAGAGACAGAGAAACAGAGAGAGAGACAGAGAGAGAGGTTGCAGAAGAGATGCGTGTGGAAGCTGCAGGCGTGACGAAGGCAGGAAAACAAAGTGAACAAAACACAGAGGACATCAGAGAAACCTCAGAGAGAAACAGCCCAGTGAAACCGACAATATCATGAAGACTAGCTGTTATATCAGTTTGTATTCTATAATTTTAAAATTATTCAACCATATATTATTTAACAGCAAGTTTTTTGCTGTTGGTTACTTCTGGTCTGGAGTGAATAAAGGTCATTAGAGTCACAATGGTTAATGGTTCAGTTTCCTTGACTGCTGACCCCTCCTGGAGTCAGGTGACCCTGACTATCATCGGTCACTCAACACACCAGGAAGGAGCGCTGACGATCCAGTGGTATCAACAACCTGCAGAACGTCCTGACAGGTTAAACACCTGGGACAGTCTGTCAGAACTGTAGAGGCTTCCTGGATGAGAACTGAAACGTCTTAAAGAGTCTACAAACAAGTCCAGCCGCCCTCAATTCAACTCTACATGGTTCACCAGGGGTCTGTCTCAATCGAAGGGCTAGATGACTACTAGGTCGCAGCCCATGGTGCCCACGTAGGAGGCGTCCGACGTAGGTGCCGATATCAAGTTTACCGGAACTAAAAGTTTAGTGAATTGGGACGTGTAGCCTGCGAAGTCATTATTATCGAGGCTTCCCGAAGCGCATTCAAGTGATGCAGCGTAAAATGCCGAAGTAGGTTTGGGAGGTGTGTCGGTGAACACCTGTGCATGAAACAAAACGATAAGCAGCTTCAACGCTCTCAAGATGGACAACACTGATTCTGTAGTTTTATGTATTTTATTTTATTGTGTCTTCGTGAAGATGCAGAAAATTAAGATAATTGTTACACCTCACAAACTGCAACAGACTATCCCAATTAAATTAATTGTACACATGGCTACATTGTAACGTACCTGATGCGCTGATGGTTGCTATGGAAACATTGCTATGGCGTTGTTCGGATACAGGTAACAGCTAAACCGAATCTATGGTGGTAATTATAGGCATGAAAACTTATCAAAACGTCACGATATAAACATTAAGACGGTCTGAAACATGCTTCATAATTCCAGCAATGGTGGCTGATCCAGAAATTCAACCGGACCGAAAGGTACCCTGGGAAGTAGGCTGTAATGTCGGCCGCGAAGCATCGTGGAGGTGTTTCCTGCAAATTAGTCAAAAATAGGCTGAATCTGTTGGCTGCACTTGCAGGACCCTGCGCGGTGAAACTGAATTGGGACAGCACTTGTCGCGCCGCCGTGACGTAAGCAGCCTACAAATACGACCTAGGTAACGTACAGCCTTTGAATTGGGACAGAGCCCAGGAGTTTACTGCTCGGAAATGAACGAAGTCCGGAAAACAACACAAAGCTCAAAAACTTTGAAGTATACACCTTTGTTTTGGTTGGGGTTTTTAGTTCAATATTAAACTCACCTGAAGCAACAAATACCGCTGTACTGGTAAGAATCTGAACTAGAACTGTAAATCAACTCAGCCTCCAAAGAATACCCCAAGTTCCACCTCTCTAACTTCTACAGCTCTTTAGTTATGGTCAGTTTGGTCATACAGTCACCAGGTTTTATCCTGCAGGCAACACGAAGGTCGTCACCAACTTCCATGGTGATTCATCAGACAGGATTTAAGGAAAGGAAGAAGAAGAAAGTCTCACTAAACTGAAATTCTCTGGTAAAGCGACGCTTCAGAAGCCTTGATGACACAGTTAGACGAGTTCTGCTGCTCTGCTCGGCCACCAGTTGGAAGATATGCCAGGCGACAAACAGCCCTCAGCATGTGTGTGTGTGTGTGTGTGTGTGTGTGTGGCGTCACTGCCGGCAGCATGGAAACAGACACACAGATCTTTGGAAGCTGACATCCATGGAATATCGCCTTTGTCCATTTTCGATGTTTTTTTAATGTTTGGCAGATTCAGTGTTTTTGCCCCTGTGACGCTGACCTCCACACTCTTCTTAGAGAACTTCAGCAGTGTGTGTGTGTGTGTGTGTGTGTGTGTGTGTGTGTGTGTGTGTGTGTGCCCTTAAGTCCACTGTGTTTCACAATACAGATTATACAGACCTTATTCTCAGCAAAACTCTGCAATTTCAGTCTCATCTTCAGTGCTGAAATCTTGTTTTTCTCCCGGTGGGATGAGATAATCCCACCTGTTTCCAACACTGATCAACATGTTTCTACATTTTTTTTTTTTTTTTTTTTTTTTTTTTTTTTGCATCAAGAGTCATGTTCTTGATCCTCGTGGCTGATCTGCCTTATTCTGCCTGGTTTCAGCACATTTACACTGCTTTAAGATCCACACATCGCTGCATTGTTCTCATGATTTACAGAACCCGGTAACTCTCTGACACTGGAACGGATGCATTTTACTTTGAAAGTGGATTTGTTTTACTTTGAAAGGGGATGTCTGAGAGAGCTGGGTGAGACCTTCTACCTGGAGAGGCTCAGATTTAAACAAACAAGACATTGACAGGACATGAGGTCCGGCCTGAAAGGGAACAGTGATGCTCTACGACTGAGTCACGATGTCATTCCTGTTTTGAACAGGTTGATTTATTTCTACTGAATATTCATCTGAGTTTTGTTTCTGGTCTTTTGCCTTTGTTCTTTTTTCTTTTTTTTCTCCGTAGAAAGACTATTTTTTCTTTAACCGCATTGTAATGTTCATTTCATATCCACCAACTACTTATTTGTTTTTGTTTTTTGAGTTCCGTGTGTCTGTGTGTGTTTGTTTACCACATGCCGCCATAAAAATGTCACTACAAATGTAAAAAATAAGATTGCTTGGAAGTTCATGTTGAAGTTCACAATGACTTTTGCGATAAAAATATTAAAAAAAAAAAAAAGACAGAAAGAAAGAAAGAAAGAAAGAAAGAAAGAAAGAAAGAAAGAAAGAAAGAAAAAAAAGGAAGTGGATGTCTTGCTGGAAAGCTGGTGCTAGTTTGTTCACGTATTTCCATTTTCACATCAAACCCAGCTGAGGGCGGGTCCTGTGTTTGTGCAGCCAATCACATTTTAGAAAAAAAAAACAACAACATGTGACCTCACAGCCGTGATTAAAAGCAACGAGTAACTTCACAGAGTGAAAAGATTTTAAAAAAAAAACTACAAACCCTAATACTCGAGTAAAGTACAGATACTCAAAATGTACTTAAATACTCAATTAAATGTACTTAGCTATACACCACTGGATATCTATCTATCTATCTATCTATCTATCTAGATAGATAGATAGATAGATATAGATATATATAGAAAGATAGATAGATAGATAGATAGATAGATAGATAGATAGATAGATAGATAGATAAACCCTAAGAATGTCCTTAATTTTTACCTTAAAAACAAGCTGCACTCCTTAAGAAACTCTTCATTTCAAGACTGAACGGCTTCATTTTAACTGAAGACAAATGACGACAAAATGAGGGAATATTTCTTTGTTTTAATTAAAGGCCAATCAAGGCTTTTGTGATTAGCCCTTAACAGCCTGTATCATTTCAGCGAGAAGTGAAAAATGTGTAAAAAAAAAAAAAAAAAAAAAAAAAAAAAAAAAAATTAATAGTGAACTGAAAATGTTATCTTCCCTTTAATTTGTAAAGTTAGTTTTTTTATGTTTTAAGTGGCATTTAAGGTATAATCCAGGAACAATAAAAAGATTTTCAAAATAAGGCAACAGAGTGTCAGTGTCAGCAGTTAATTAAGAAAATAAATGCGGAACCCACTGATGTGAAATCAGTTTAATTCAAAATGTATGAATCCATGACAAACAGAGACCATGAAATGATGAGGGCTGTTAAGGAGGGGCTTCTTTAGATTACTATTAAGAATATTTTAAGACACTTAAGTTAAGGGATCCTGTTTCCTGTGAGCCTGAATATTCTGTTAACTTTTTTTTTTTTTTTTTTTTTTTTTTGCAGCCTCTAAAACACAAATCCAGTCTGAACTCAGCGCTGCTTATCGTCTCCGCCGTTTTACAAGCTGCTCTCTCTCTCTGCCCCGGCCTGGCAGGCACAGTGTGAACAGCACAGTATAAAGGAGTGTCAACAGGTTGTGTGTGTGTGTGTGTGTGTGTGTGTGTGTGAGAGACTCGGCAGCCGCTGACAAGAAGCAGGTCGCCGCCGCACAGAAGCTGTCCTAATAAGGCGAGGAGGAACATCCACCGCTGTGTGTTTATCAGCTCTGTGTGTGTGTGTGTGTGTGTGTGTGTGTGTGTGTGTGTGTTGGGGGGGCAGTCAACAAAACCCCCTGAAACTGTGGCCTGTAAATCCCCCGGGACACCGAGGCTGCAGTTTGTCTCTGGTTTGGAAGTGAAGGTGGAAGGAGGGCAGAGCGGAGCCGCGAGGCAGAGACACAGTTTGAACTTTGAAACGTCGCAACTGCAGAAAAAAATTAAAATAAAAAAAAATAAAAAATCCCCCCACCTTAACAAGTGAGATAAATCAGGATTCATTTCACTTTGAATTCAGGAACGGGGATTTTTCCCCGTAAGGTTTAAAAACAGCACATTTGACCTCGGTATGTATGTATGTCTGTATTTATGTTCTTTTATTTTATTATGTTTTTCCTCATTCACTTTCTAAATCCTCTATATAACAGTCTTAACTTCAGGAGGAAGTAACAAGTGAGATAAATCAGGATTCATTTCAATCTAAATTCAGGAATTTTCCCTTTTTTTTTCTTCTTTCTTTCTTTATTCGTTCATTATATTGATAATAAATCTTACGCATGTGAAAGTCTTAACTTTATGATGTTTAGTTTCAATTTCCTTTCTGGATCGGGCCGCCCCGCTCCGTCCACACAGGATCAAAAAAATAAAACTAATAAATAAATAAAAATCTCCATGTTGACGGTGGGATTATCTCGTCCCACCGGAAGATTTTTTTTGTTTCGTGCCTCGGATGATTAGATTATAGCGCTGAGCCTCATAATAATCCAGGTGTAAACCACAGAGATTGGGTCACGGCAGAGCGCCACGTAACGCCTCGGCTCAGGCATGGGGGGGGGGAACTCCACCGTTTCCAAAAAGCTGAGCTCTCGGTGAGCAGAAACGACGTTTTCGTGCAGACAGAAGGTCAAAGCGGAAAGAAAGAGCCCCGACACTCAAATTAACATCAATTACTAACACAAACACTGCAATAAACTGTCTTATTTCAAGTCAAAAATGTCTTATTACAAGTCAAAATATCTCATTACACTTAAAATAAGACATGATCACCTCAGAAGTAACTTGTTTTTAGACATTTGTCTCTTGTTTCAAGTGAAAATTTGCTTGTTTCATTGGCAAAATTTTTTTCTTGTTTCTAGCTAATTTTCACTTATTTCAAGTGAATTTACACTTTTTCCACTGGCAAATTTTGCAAATGAAACAAGCAAATTTTCACTTGTTTCAGGTGAATTTTCACTTGAAACAAGTGAAAATTGTCTAAAAACAAGTTACTTCTGAGGTGATCATGTCTTATTTTAAGTGTAATGAGATATTTTGACTAGAAATAAGACATTTTTGACTTGAAATAAGACAAATAATCTTGGTAAGATTTGGAGTTTTTGCAGTGAATAACTGATTCAGCTACAGTGAGCACGTTTACATGCACACCATATTCCTGTATTATTCGGAATATCCTCAATATTCCGGTTGCGCACGTGTCATGTAAACACACTGAACCAGATTAAGGTCATATTCCAGTTGGAGAATATTCTGAATCAGACCCCTGGCATGTGCCTGTTCTAACCGGAATATTGTGCCATGTAAACGCCTTAATCTGTAACCGCCCCGAACCGGAATATTCAGTCACGTCTGCGCATGCTCGATTCACAAGGAATCCTGGGGCGTCTTTGTTGCTATGGTTACTGCAAACGGGGAGAACGACATGGCGAACAGCAGACGAGACCAGATGCCTATACGCGTACTGCTGCCCCCTGCAGGTTGAGTGTTGCATTACATAAGAGTGTGGAATACGCCGAAACACGGGAATATGCCAAGTAACATGTAAACACCTTATTCAGAAAATGACCTTAACCAGAATATTGACCTGAATTGGAATATGGTGTGCATGTAAACAGAGTCAGTGCCTCAGTGGAAACACACACACACACACACACACACACACACACACTTCTACCACGACTGTTCAGAACCACGCTCGCTGAAATAACTCAGTTTAACCAGTAAACTGAGGACAGGTCGGCTGTATCAAGCAATATAATGTCTTAAAATAATAAGAGTAACAGTTACAGTTATTTCTAAAGCACTTTTCAAAACCACACAACAAAGTTTAAGTGGAGAATAAAACCTAAAGTCAAATAAAACCAAGGCCCAGACAGCAGAGCCTTGTTTACGGAGGAATGTAAGACCGCAAAAAAAAAACGCAAAAACTAGAGCATCGTGGGTATAAAATGTGAAATACACTTGACGGTTTTACGTGATTATTTACTGTTCAAAATGAAAATGTTAAAGCAAATTAGTCAGTTGGAAAGGAAATGCACCCCGACCACCCTTCGTGAAATCACTCTGAGGGAATAAAAAAACTCCCAACCAATCAGAAGAGCCTTATGCCAAGGTCACGTCACACAGCTTCCTGTCTGACCGTTTAGTCGCTGTGGGTTTCAGTCATGAGGCTGACAAACAGAAAAGCTGCTCGGTAAATAATTTGCTGCGACCTGAAGCACCTCGGAGCAGCGGGGTCACTGAAACGTACGAGCTGTGTGAGCCGTTTGTCTCAGACAGCAGCGAAGGAGAACGTGTTCTCCGGAGTCCAAGTGAGATTCTGACAGAACGAAGCTTTGGTTCAGTTTGGAGGTTCCTTCACATCCACAGGGGAACAAACAGAACGAGACAACAGCCTCGTGATCCAGCCACGTCATAGGACGTCACATTTGTCTTGGCTACATGACTATCTATAAATCGACACCAAAAAAAAAAAAAAGTACACATAACCAGGGGCGGATCTACCAGGGTGGCCTGGGCTGGCAGCTGCCACCCCAGTTTGACCAGTCTGATAGGAAAAAGTTGAAAAATAAGACTGAAACTGCTCTGCAAAAACTCAAAATCTTACCAAGAGTATTTGTCTTATTTCTAGTCAAAATATCTCATTACACTTAAAATAAGACATGATCACCTCAGAAGTAACTTCAGTGTTGCCAACTTGGCGACTTTCTCGCTATATCTTGCGACTTTCCAACTCCCCATGGTGACTTTTTTTGTCAGAAGCGACTAGCGACAAATCTAGCGACTTTTCCTGGTGTTACTGGAGACTTCTGGTATTTTGGAAACTGACATGAAAGCACGTATCGTTCCTCTGCAGTTCCTGTTCTCAGTGAGCAGCGGGTGCTGCCGCGAGCCCCTCCCCCGCCCCAAAGTTCTCACAGGTGGTCACAGCCTCCAGTCGCAGGCAGCTGCAGTCAGGAGAGGAGCAGAGAGGAGACCCACCACTCCGCGGCCAGGCAGCAGATGAATTGCGCATGCGCAAAGCCGCCGTTGGTCCCGCCCTTCCCGTAAATTTGTAGTTCTAAAACATATTTGGGATGTTTTTTACTCGCTTTTTGTCTCTCCTACGATGTTATTCCTCTCCTACAGCGTCCATTACAATCACGTGCAAATTGCCAATTATGCAAATTAGGCGATGACGTCATTTGGCGACTTCTAGCGACTTTTAGGACAGCCAATAGCTACTGTCCTTACTGAGGAGTTGGCAACACTGAGTAACTTGTCTTTAGACAATTTTCACTTGTTTCAAGTGAAAATCTACTTGAAACAAGTGAAAATTAGCTTGAAACAAGAAACAAATTTTGCCAATGGAACAAGCAAATTTTCACTTGTTCACTTGTGTCACAAGTAAAAATTTGCTTGTTCCATTGGCAAAATTTGTTTCTTGTTTCAAGCTAATTTTCACTTGTTTCAAGTAGATTTTCACCTCTCATGTTCCTGTGAGGATCTGAGCAGAGACACAAACAGAACCACTGATCCCAGGAGAACCAGAACCAGAACCAGTTTGACTTTAAACTCAGAACAAACTAGAAGAACCACAGCTGGAGGCTCTGAGCTGAGAAACAGAGAGGCGTGACCATCCATCCATCCATCCATCCATCTCTCTATCCATCCATCTCTCTATCCATCCATCTCAGCTCAAAAACTCATCGGCTCGTGCCCTCAGGGAGGCGATATGGAGCCAGAAGAACTCCTAAAGGCTTTTCCCCCAGAGCGATCCAGTCTCACCTGTGAAACAGAGCTAACATGGTGCAGTAATGGCTTTCTTTTTAATCATGTCACCTAATGCTTTTCATCACTGCAAAAACTCAAAATCTAACCAAGGATATATGTCTTATTTCAAGTCAAAATGTCTCATTACACTTAAAAAAAGACATGATCACCTCAGAAATAATTTGAAGAGCTCATTTGCAAAAACAGATATCTCCATTTGAATTTATTAAAACCTTTTTAAACTTTTTGGAATTTTATTAAAATTTACTTTATATGTATTTCTATTTTTATATGTTTATTTAGCCTGGCATAATTTTTATTATCCAAAATCATGCTTTGTGTGTGTGTGTGTGTGTGTGTGTGTGTGTGTGTGTACTCCAAGCAGTATCAGTGAAAAAGGTGTATTCATTTTAAGAATGGCTTTTATCTGTTTTTGCAAATGAACTCTTCATTTGTTTTTAGACAATTTTCACTCGTTTCAAGTGAATTCTCACTTGAAACGAGTGAAAATTGTCTAAAAACAAGTTACTTCTGAAGTGATCATGTCTTTTTTTAAGTGTAATGAGACATTTTGACTAGACAAATATTCTTGGTTAGATTTTGAGTTTTTGCAGTGATCAAGTTTCTCATACTTTTTAAATCCAATGACTTTATTTATTCGCACTTATTCTTCTCCTGTGTGTTTATGTGTATGTTTATGACTTCCACTGTGATGAGCTACTGCAATGTCGCTATATCAAGTATACAATGACAACAAAAGGCATCTAATCTATCTATCTATCTATCTATCTCTCTATCTGCCACCCTTTGGCCCGCCCATGAATATCTCTCTAGCTCCGCCCACCTGTCACTTGCTGACTCTCTGAATCAAGTCTCAAACAGACGGTCAGCAGAATCACAGATTACAGATTAACCTCCAGTTTTCAGCGGCAGAAAGCAGAATTTCTCCGGCGGCGTCTCTCCGAAGCTCGAGATGTGTTCACATGCAGGCCGGCGGTGCGTTTCATGGAATCAGGAAGTCCGGGTGTTGCGAGTTATTTGATGTTTTTTGGGACGGACGTGTCTAAAGCTGCAGCGTGGGAGACTCCCCAATGACTTTAGCGTCCAAATCCATCACACCTCTGCTTTTTATAATTTAATACTTAACTCACTTTTTATCCTCTCCTCACGATACTTCAGTCTTTCCTTTACTCTCTTTCTCCTCTTTTATTTTTACCTCATTGGGCTGTGATATGCTGTAGGCTGTGTGCTGACACGTCTTGTGTGCCGCTGCCTCGGCCGTGAAAATGAGATTATGAACGTCATCTGCTTTAAATAAGGTCAACGCAATAAAATAAAATAAAATAAAATAAAAAATTATTAGGTGTCACTGAGTCGTTTCTTCAAATCGTAACCTTTGGCAGTTTTGGAAAGCGGAAGCGTTGTTGGCTGTGATCTAACAGCAGAATAATGTTCCTTTACTTATCAGTGACAGAACAGACTGTCCTGCTGTCCCACACACACACACACACACACACACACACACACACACACACACACACTGCCTCGGCTCTATTTTGAGTCACTTTATTCCTGTGTTTGCCTTGTTGTTCTGATGTGGTTTGTCTCTTCACATCTTGTTCTCTTGTTTTCTTCCAAAAATCCTCTGGGTCTCTTTTCTTCGCTCCACGTCGCTCAGTCTTTTCAGTCTTTTCACTGTTTTCAGTGTGTGAAGCTCAGAGAACCTGAAACCAACATGAGATCTGAATCCTGACAGTCTCCAGTCTGATGTGAGATACAGCCTCTAAAACGCCAGTTTTCCATGAAATCTCCCCTTTAGGATCTTCACTGTGATAAACCCGTGTGTTTCCATATAGCAGGAGCTGCCTTTACATATTTCACTAATAACTAACTGTCTTCTCTAGTCTCTAAGCGGCTCAGGTGTCATTTTCACGTTGTGGAAACAGCAGAGTGTCTCGTGTGGCTCTGAAAATGAGCTGCACTGCAAAAACGCAAAATCTTACCAAGATTATTTGTCTTATTTCAAGTCAAAACGTCTTATTTCTAGTCAAAATATCCAATAACACTTAAAATAAGACATGATCACCTCAGAAGTAAATTGTTTTTAGACAATTTTCTCTTGTTTCAAGTGAAAATTTGTTTGAAACAAGTGAAAATTTGCTTGTTTCATTGGCAAAATTTGCCAGTGGAAAAAGTGAAAATTCACTTGAAATAAATGAAAATCAGCTAGAAACAAGAAACAAATTTTGCCAATGAAACAAGCAAATTTTCACTTGATACAAGAGACAATTGTCTAAAAACAAGTTACTGCTGAGGTGATCATGTCTTATTTTAAGTGTAATGAGATATTTTGACTAGGAATAAGACATTTTTGACTTGAAATAAGACAAATAATCTTGGTAAGATTTGGAGTTTTTGCAGTGTGACCTCAGAGCAGTGTTGCTACGCTGCTGAAAGTGAGTGAGCAGCAAACAGCAGCTCTGAGGTCAGTGCTGCAGGTCTCTCTGCTGTCTGAAGCTCATCATCAGACAGTGATGGTGGCCTCCATAGGGGGCGCCGGCGAGCGTCCGCTCTGCTTGTCCCACACACAGGGCAGGGACGCTGCTTCACCTCAGGGAGCTCAGATGGAGTCCTGATCTGCTCGGGAGCTTTCACTCCGTCTCCTTCCTTCTTACCTGGAGAATCCTCCATTAGAACAGCAGCCCACCAAGGTGGGACACACCTGGCTGTTAGAGGGGACGGGAGACGGCCTCTGATTGGTTCACTGCATGTTACGCCCAAAACACAGCCAGGATTCATGAAGAGACTCAGGACAAGCCTTTAGAGCCAGGAGCCTGGAGCAAACAGACTTTAGTCCAGCAGCAGCAGAGACCTGGAGCCTGAAGGAGCTCAGAGACCGCCCCTCAGAAAAACGTCAAAATTTAAAAGCTCATTTCCTGCCTTTCTTAAATTTTTAAAAACTCCCTAAGACATGGGATAAACTTTTTATTATTTTATTATTATCTTTATTTATTTATTTAATTTACAATAATGCTTCATGGTGTGCTGTATTCTACTGCTGCTGTGTGTGGACGTCCAGGCCACAAATCCCACAGCCAATCAGCTGTTGGCTGATGCCGCTGATTTGCATATCAGCAGTTCCGCCGGTCACTGAGAGAGTTTTATTTTGAAAAAAGCAGCTGCTTCATAGGAACAACATCAGTGCAACTAGGAGACTCACTTCATTTTTTTTTTTTTTCGTGGTTAGATTATGAAGTATGGCTCAGTATTCAGGTCTGGGATGTCCCGGCTGTGTGATCAGAGCTCTGCTTACGACCTCATGTTTTACGAGGGTTAGACTTTCGTTTAAAGCACCTGGATGCTTTTTCATGCAAAGAAACAACAGAGATTCTTCTGCGAGGCTCAGAGGCTTTAAGTTACAGTGAAATGAAACTTTTCCTCGTTTTGCTGAGGAGCCCCTGAAGGAGCCACGGGGGCCCCCAGACCCCACTTTGAACCCCCTGGTTGAGAGGGGGGACAACACCATGAGTTCTGTGTTAGGTGTGTGTCAGGTGTGTATTGTGTGTGTTGTGTGTGTTGTGTGTGTTGTGTGTGTTGTGTGTGTAGTGTGTATTGTGTGTGTGTGTGTGTTGTGTGTATTGTGTGTGTGTTGTGTGTGTTGTGTGTGTAGTGTGTATTGTGTGTGTGTGTGTTGTGTGTATTGTGTGTGTATTGTGTGTGTGTTGTGTGTTGTGTGTGTTGTGTGTGTGTATTGTGTGTATTGTGTGTATTGTGTGTGTGGTGTGTGTGGTGTGTGTGTTGTGTGTGTGTTGTGTGTATTGTGTGTGTGTTGTGTGTGTTGTGTGTGTGTGCTGTGTGTGTTGTGTGTGTGTCAGGTGTGTATTTTGTGTGTATTGTGTGTGTGTTGTGTGTGTTGTGTGTATTGTGTGTGTGTCAGGTGTGTATTGTGTGTGTGTGTTGTGTGTGTTGTGTGTATTTTGTGTGTGTCAGGTGTGTGTTGTGTGTGTTGTGTGTGTGTTGTGTGTATTTTGTGTGTGTCAGGTGTGTGTTGTGTGTGTTGTGTGTGTGTGTTGTGTGTGTATTGTGTGTGTGTTGTGTGTGTTGTGTGTGTTGTGTGTATTTTGTGTGTGTTAGGTGTGTGTTGTGTGTGTTGTGTGTGTGTTGTGTGTATTTTGTGTGTGTCAGGTGTGTGTTGTGTGTGTGTTGTGTGTGCTGTGTGTGTGTGTTGTGTGTGTGTTGGGTGTGTGCTGTGTGTGTTGTGTGTGTGTTGTGTGTGTGTTGGGTGTGTGTTGGGTGTGTGCTGTGTGTGTTGTGTGTGTTGTGTGTGTGTTGTGTGTGTTGTGTGTGTTATGTGTGTGTTGTGTGTTGTGTGTGTTGTGTGTGTGTTGTGTGTGTTGTGTGTGTGTTGCGTGTGTTGTGTGTGTGTTGTGTGTGTTGTGTGTGTGTTGTGTGTGTTGTGTGTGTGTTGTGAGCCTGCAGCGGCCACATGGCGCTGGCAGCATGGCGGTGGCACTCGGGCTATATAAGGCTCTGCTGGGCCGGCAGCGTGGCTCAGCTCTGAGGCGTCTGCGGGTAAATGAGCGGCGGGCTCATCATTAATAAGCTGAGACCGAGAACGAGCGCGCCGCCTTTTCCATTTCAAGCCGCCGGCGCTGCCGCTGCCTCGGCGCTGAGCCGCTGTGTTTATCCTGCAGGAGGAAATTCCTCCCGGCCTCAGCCATGGAAAGTCTGCACCCGGCCGCTATGTGAGGCATGTAAACCCAAAGGTGCCACCCGGTCAGAGCAGGCGGGCCCAGCCTGACGCGGGACGGAGACTCACTGCCAAAAAATCACCTCCTCAATCTTATCTTTTATCAAAATGAAAAAAATCTGCCAGCGGGAGGAGATAATCCCACTTGTTTCCATAATTTCTCTTGAATCAAGTGTCATTTTCTGGATCCCAGTGATCTGCTTTACTCTGCCTTCCTCAAGCAAGTGACACTGAACTGAAAAAGTGGGATTATCTAATCCCACTGGCAGATCTTTTTTTTCTTTTTTTCTCAAAAACAGGATTTCTAGCTCTGATCATGAGACTAAACAGCAGGTTAAACTTGTTCACTCAGTCCAAAACGGAAACTGAAACTGAAGTTCACATAAGTATCATAAAGTAGAGACTTATTTATGAGCTGAACGTGCAAAAAACGTTTTTTTTTGTTCATAAACATAAAAAAAATCCCCTTTCCTGCATTCAGAGCCCAATCCTAATCTGCACCGACAGTGACGGACGGCTTGAGGCTGTGAATCTGAAGCAGCTCAGTGTTTTTCATCTCATCTCAACACGTTCATGTGTGTGTGTGTGTGTGTGTGTGTGTGTTTGCACCTCTGTCTCTGGACACATAAAACACACGTCCCGCTAATCCTCAAAATCTTTTACAGGGATTATAATCCGCTGCAGTGTGACGGGTGCTGCATCTATGACTGTAAATATGGAACTGCAGCGTTGGATTCATTCATGTTTGTCTGAAAAATCATCAAATCATCATCAGCAGAGAGGAATCATCCAATCAGACGCTCACGACTCTGCAGACTAAAGCCATGCATGGAGACTCTGTGTGTGTGTGTGTGTGTGTGTGTGTGTGTGTGTGTGTGTAAAGAAGGTCTTGTCTGTAAAGCTGTGATTCTCTGAGTAATCAGGTATTCAGTCGGCCAATCAGCAGAGGCGAGCGGAGCGGTGATTGACAGCTGAGCAGCAGCCGTTCAGGCGAGGCGACATGACGGAGAAAAAATGGATATTAGAAAATAAAAAATATTACTATTTCAAGTCCTCATGATCTTCTGTGTGAATCAGACGCCTCAGAGCTGCTGGAGCATATTTTTTCACTTTGACAGAGCCAGGCTAACAACTCCCATAGACTTCAAGTCTTTATGCTAAGCTAACAAGAAAAGCTACCCATAGGAGTTGAACCCCTGGACGTCCAGAGGTGGAAATGATGTCCAACATCTGGTCTCAGTCTGGGGAAGACGGGGAAAGAGCATTTTGCCCAAAACACTGAACTATTCCTTTAACAAATAAAGACTCTGATGACTTTGAATGTTCTCAAAGAAATGTTCAAGTTTCTCTCGGGAATGCAAACATTTTGTGAGAGAATGTTAAAGTATCTTTACATTTGTTTTATTTCATTTTTTTTCCTGCATGCATTTTTTCACTCCTTTTTCCTTTTAGGGGCTCTGTAGGTGAGACAGAGAGAAAGAGACAGACAGACAGACAGACAGACAGACAGACACAGACAGACAGGCAGGGAGGTCTAACCTGGGAGAGAGAATTTAGGTTTTCCAGGCACACCTGCTGAATATGACAGCAGGTGAGGAGAAATGTATTTTCATGTGAGGAGAAGGTCAAGAGGTCGTCTGTAGAGGAAGCTGCAGCTGTTTGCAAGTCACTGTGACAGGAAGCTGGTTTTTGAAGGTGCTAAGGTGCATCGTCCAGGCTGATCGCTGAGTTTTTTTTTAATCGGCTGATCACCTGCAGAAGCTCGTTACGCTCATGGAGCTCACAGCGCCGCCACACCTCCGCCTTCCTCGTCTGGCTCGTGGTCGGCGCTGCGAGCTCTGACTCGGCCTCATGTGACCTCATGTGACCTCAGGCCTGCTGACTCAGCCCGGACACTCGGCTATAAACAAGCCCGAGTGTGAGGCCCGGCCGCCACAGCACAGCAGAGGCAGGAGGCCTGCTCCCCGCTACGCCTGCATCTGCACATCCACAGCGGCTTCATGTCCACTGCTCACTCACAAAATCAACAACAGATCATTTTCACACAGCAGAGATTTAACTCTGAGGTCACGCTCAGAGCGGGAAGCTTTAATTCTCCTCGTTTCACCACCTGAGGAACAACTGAAAAGACGATGGAGAGAAAATCCAGAGGGACGTCAACTCAGATTTCAAGGTAAAACAACAGATGTGATCACCTGTTAGCTACTAACGTTAGCATCCAACCACTTCCTGGCTAACGTTACCGTTTAATGGTGTCACATGATCCGTCAGGAAAGGAGTAAATTATTATGCAACATGAGCAAACATCTTGGACACATTTCTTTAAGTCCACAGTCTAAAGCTTTGAGTTAAACTGTGTTCCAGTGAGAACGTGACAGAACCTTCCTGAGTTCAGCAGAACATGAAAACCCAGCAGGACAGCTAACGTTACCCTGCTAATGTTACCCTGCTAACATTACCCTGTTAACGTTACACTGCTAACGTTACACTGCTAACGTTACCCTGCTAATGTTACACTGCTAACATTACCCTGCTAATGTTACACTGCTAACGTTACCCTGCTAACATTACCCAGCTAACATTACCCTGCTAACGTTACCCTGCTAACATTACCCTGTTAACGTTACACTGCTAACGTTACACTGCTAACGTTACCCTGCTAATGTTACACTGCTAACGTTACCCTGCTAACATTACCCTGTTAACGTTACACTGCTAACGTTACCCAGCTAACAATACCCTGCTAACGTTACCCTGCTAACCTTACCCTGCTAACGTTACCCTGCTAACATTATCCTGCTAATGTTACCCTGCTAACATTACCCAGCTAACAATACCCTGCTAACATTACCCTGCTAACGTTATCCTGCTAATGTTACCCTGCTAACATTACCCTGCTAACATTACCCTGCTAACGTTTCCGTGCTAACGCTACCCTGCTAGCTTCAGCACAGCCAGCGGCTTTAATAATTGAGTCTCCGTGCTCACTGAGATTTCACTGTTCAGTTGCTGCTTTCCTGTCGTATCAGGTGACGCTATCAGACGCTAATGTTTGCTTTGGAAGTGGCTGAATGCTAATGTTGTCTTTTCAGTTGTTCATCAATCGGGACGCAGAGAAAGAATAATGTTCTGTCGGATTTCCTACATTTATAAAAGATACAACCTGGATCGCAGCGGTGCAGCTTAATTATAAAATTGAAGCTTCCCACCTGGAGCTTTTCCTGTTAGCGTGACATCTGAGGAAAATGGCCGCCGTGTAATGATGTGATCTATCAACCTGCTGCTCCACCAGGGGGCAGCGTGTCAGTGTCACGTTTTGTGTTGCCGAGGCATCACAACACGTCAGGCATAAGGTTTGCGCATGCGCTAACGTAGCGCGTTACCTGACCATTTACTTGTTTGCTTCATTAAACCCTGCAGTTTTCACGCCTTCGCAAAGCATGACACCGACACGCTTTCCTCCGGTGGAGCGGTGGGTTTATTCCTCGCTTTGCCTTCATATCGAACAGATATTTTACTGCGACTTATGAGGAGTGGAAGTAGCAAAAATTAACTGATGAAATAGAGATTATGAAAATCCGTAAATGTCTCCTTGCTTTTCATCGTTTTGGGGCGGAGGTAATAAAAATTGCTCGATAAATATTAGCTGGTTTCGACACGAATGATGAAGCAACTTTTTCCAAATAAAGCGATGAACACATTTATCAAATCAACTGACAATTTATGATACTAATGTTTGATTCATACACATTTCATCACTTCCATTATTTTGTGAGCATTTTTTTTAATTACTTTTGTTACACGCACCTTTAAGGCCACTTTCCTTAAATGATTAAATGGCAGTTTTGTGTGAATGATGAACACGGCTCTGTCATTTCACAACTATTTTAGCTTAAAAGCTTTAAATTAATCAAATCACTTAATAATTTGTCTATTTTCTAATTCACATGCATTTTCATCACCTCTAATCTTATCAATTAATTTCCACAGTCTCCCAGAACCACTTTGGATTTTGTTTTTGTTGTAAAAACCTTGATCAGATTTTCTTCTCATGAATGAAATTAGGCAAGAAATTCTGGCACAGTGACTGGAATTTAGAGATGAGCTGGCCGGGACTTCATCGTTCCCCCTAAAAAATGAGGGATCGGTCCGAAAATGGCCAACAAATCAACCTCATTTTATTCAACCATTTATTTATTCTATTCATCCATTGGCTCAAAAGGTTCAACTGACTGTAGAATCTGGGAAAAAGTAATTAGTCCACTTTAAACTCCATAGAAGCGTCATTTTAAAAGTATCTGCTGAGTTTTGAGGAAAATAAAGCCTTTAGCCTTCAGCCTGTTTTGTAGTAGTAATAAAAACTCTAATACCCATAATGCCTTGTTGTGCCCTCAGCAACTCAGTGCATGTTTGTGGTAACCAGTTCATTGCTGCTGACAGCCATATTTATTTCAGTTTAAAATGTGAAGAGTCAAAACTGTACCAGTATGCCTTTGAGTAGGGAGGAAAGACTTGGACTTACAAGATCTCGTCGTTCTCGAACTCCAGGATGCCATGCGTGTCCTCAAAGTCCTCCCCGCCTCCTTTGGCCGTTCCCTCCATGGTTTTGTACGGCACCACCACGACTCCGCGAGCTCCCGAGGTCCGGATCACCTTCACCTCCATCATTCCGATGCTCTCACTCACGTTCATCACCGGCTCCTCAAACGTAAAGATCCCCGCATGGTCATCATCGAAGATGGTGACCGTGGCCGTGCACGGCAGCCCGAGTGCGGCCATCACGTCCACGTGATTGGCCTGAGTTTGCTCTGAGCCGGAGCCTTCAGATATGACCCTCACGTTGCTGAGGTGAACCAGGAAGTGCTCGTCCTCCTCAAAGATGTCGTCGTCGATAATGTCAATCCTGATCTCCTTCTCGGTCTCGCCCGGTTTGAACACAATGGTTCCTTCGGTGAACTGGTAGTCAGAGCCGGCGTTTGCTGTGCCATCTTCTGTCCGGAAATCCACCAAAAGCGTGCTCGTTAGGTCTCCACCGCGGCGCACCACGTTCAGCGCGACGCTGCCGCAGTTCTCCAGACACTGGTAGGTGCTGGGGTCAAAGAAGATCTTGGTGGAAAAGTCATTCTCTGAAACCTCAGAGCAGATGTCGTGCTGGATGGCCCTCTTGGCCTGGTCGGCGGCATGTTTCTTCAAGATGTTTCCTGCTCCTGTCATGAGCCTGGTCGCCTGGCAGCGGTAGAAAGCACGGCTCTTCTGCTGCTGGGTCAAAACTTGGTAATTGGCCAACTCTATCAGCTGTTCCGTCTCTTTCTCTGGATATTTTTGCTTCAACTCCTTCAGGATCCTGGCCATTTCTCTCCTGGCCTCCTCCTCGTCCAGCTCCCTCTCATCGAAAACCATTTCTCCGTCTACAAACTCTTCCCCGTGAGAGTTGAGCATTTTGCCGTCCATTTCAATGTCCACCTTGGAGGGAAGCTGCGGCTCCCCCTCGGTTTCAATGATCATTCCTTTCTGCTTCCCTGCCCTGTAGCGTTTGTACATGTACTTGTAGAAAAGGAGTCTACGGTCGGCAACGTAAGCAAAGCCAACACACAAGGGGAAGAAGAAGAGCGTGAGAAGGCCCTCCCATATCTCAACGACCCCAGGGGAAAACACAGCGAGGATCAGGTACAGCCACGTGTACGCAAAGATGCTCCAGGAGGCGGTGACGAAGAACACCCTGAGGTGTTTCACCTTCCTGTTTTCTCCCTCCGGGATGACGGACACACAAAGGCCAATGATGACGAACATGTTGAAGGCGGCGCTTCCCACGATGGTATTTGGGCCCAGTTCACCGGCATTGAAGTTGTGACCACACACCTCTACGACCGAGAGGAGGATTTCAGGTGCGGAGGAGCCGAGGGCCATCAGGGTGAGGTTGGACACCGTCTCGTTCCAGACGCGCACCGTGGTGGTGATCTTCTCTCCGTTCGGTTTCTTGATGGTGATCCGTCTCTCCTGCGAGGTGATGACCTCGATGGAGGCCATGAAGCGGTCGGCGATGATGGAGACGCCCAGGAACATGTAGGCCAACGCCACAAAATAAATGGTGGCTCTGGCCAGCCGGTCGGTGAGGGCCGGGTTCACCGGCTTCCACACGGGCAGGATGACTCCCTCTATGCATTTGGTGCTCCCACCGCATTTGGTTTGGTTGCTGAGTGTGTTGTTGGAGCTGAGTGTCAGGGGAGAAGCTCCCGCCGCTGAATATGGGATTACAGATGAGATGATGGTCAACAAAAACACCAGTCGATAGATGAAGAACAGCGACGAGGTCCGAGCCTGGCCCATGGTGACGCTTCAGCTCCCTGCAACACATGGAGAGGAGGCTTCAGTGCCGGGATTTCCATCTGACTGCATAAAAATAAACTTGTGTGGCTTACAGAGGCATGCAGATCTGTCTGTATCACTGCGTGTGGGTGAGTATGCACATAGTAAATGTGTGAATGGAACTCGATCCCCACACACACAGTAGAAAATCAAACTTAAGCTTCTTCAAGGCAGCACTTGAAGCAAATCAAATCAGCTGGACAACAAACAAATACATCCAAAGTGGTAAAACTATTAAAGTTATTAATGTTAAAATAATCACTGCTATGTTTTCTTATGCTGTAACAGTTTCTGGTGAATTAAATTACAGCGAAATGAGCCTCTTTTGAAACCTGATCCACCTGGTTTCTGGGGGGAGAAAGGCAGTTAGCACATTGGCACAAAACAACAGCCAAAAAAAAAAAAATTCACATTAGCAAAAAAATTGCAAAAACAGAGGAAAATTACCTCAGAAGAAGTTAGCAAAAAATTTAAAAAAGAAAAAAAAAGAAAAAAATTGAAGAAAATTAGGAAAAAAATGCAATAAATAAATAGCTAATTAAATAACAAAACATCTGTATGTATAATGGTCAAAATAATACATTTAAAGGTCAGACCAGTGATGATTTATTGTGTTTAAAAGAGGCTGCATTCAGAATTTAAAATAGTCCTCATGCTGCTGAGGACCACCTGGAAGCCCCTCAGGGTCCCCTGTGGGTCCCAGGACCGCACTTTGAAAGCCACTAAACTGAACTAAAAAATACTAAAATAAAACATTTTATTTGTACAAACACAATCAAATAAAATTCAGTTTTCCAAAGCAGTATTATTTATTTATTTTTTTTAGATGTTTGAGTGCTTTTTTTTTTTCTACCTTCACGGCAAACATTCATTTCCATTCATTTCCACTGGTTGCAGTTTCTGGTTCAGAAATCAATTTGCAGAGAATTTCAACTTGCAAGAGAGTTAAATCCATCAAAGCGAACATCTTGCCACGCTTGATTCACTCCAGCGTCGTGTGTGCTGATTGAGTCGAGTTGATTTGATTGATTGGTAAAGACTACACATCTTTTGAAATCAAGTGCATATTCAAAAATTTAAATAAATAAATAAATAAATAAAGGCATGCTTTGGGATTTGCTGGGTGGCTGAGGTAAACCAGATGTGCATGGTGTTGTCCTTTGGATGTGTCTTACAGACCTGATTGTCTCCTAAAAAATGATCAGTTGAATCTGAAAATCAATTCCAAACCTAAACGGTGAAAACCAGAAGTGATTTTTTTTCCTCCTGCAGTTTAAATTTCTGCTGATTTTTTTTTTTTTTTTTTTTTACCCAAACAGACAAGGAACAGCCTGATGGCAGAATAAAGCGAGTTTCAGGAATCTGATCAGAAACAGGAGCGTGAACGACTCCCTCCAGATTACTAAACGATGAAAAACGTCTTAATTTTAGAAACGTGAAGGAAGTGCCCCCCCACCCTCCTTGGACCCGCTCATCAGAACAGAAAGCGGCGTCACAAACGACACCCACATGTCGACGGCAGCCGGCGTCACGTTGGCAGACGCAGCGCCGGCTTCATTAGGAATCCAGTTAAAGATATCTGGGAGCCAAAACAAACAACAAGAAAAAAAAACAAAAAAAAAAACTCCATTTCTGATTGATGTTCACTGAGCTGGAAAAAAAGATTTGTGACATCCAGCATTTTTATGTCACCGAGGCATTTCAGTGTGTGTGTGTGTGAGTGTGTGTGTGTGTGAGTGTGTGTGTGCGTCAGGCTGCGTCTCTGCAGGCTAGACACACACACTGAGCTCACGGCCCACAGGGAACAAACACACACTGAAAACAGGAGGTTTCAATTAAAAATATATATATTACACAACAGCAAATCTTTCCATGTAAAGCTCCTCTCCACACACAGCAGCAAACTATTTCACTGTATTTCTGTCCCATATAGCATGATAATACTGTAAATATTGAACTAATGCACCACATACAGGACTACACTGTATACTAAATACCATATACCATAAACTTTATGATATATTACTGTACCATACTGTACCAATGAACCATTTTTTATAGTGTCTTACATCTTTTTAAGATGTAACATGGGATCATAAGACTCTAATAAACCAGAGCAAATGTCGCCTGTCAGAAACCAGACATGAGCAAGAGTGAAACTGTATGCAAACAATATGCACGTATTAATCAGAGAAGTAATGTCATAACGAATCACAGGAGAACCTGCCATAGTACATCACTCTGCCATGCACTATCCTGCATTAACACACCATATTAAATACTATATATTATATACTGTATGTGTATGTATATGCAGAGCTGTGTTAGCCGGCGGAGAGGAAGAGAAACGTACCGTCAGTCCAACACTTTCACTTTCTGACAGGAAAATCTCTCAAGTTCTCAGGACTTTTTCAGGCTCATCGTTTTCATAAAGAGAAGAAACAACAAAACAGCAGATCCTGTCAGACGGTCTGGAGGCGGGAAAAAAACAAAAAAAAAAACGCTTTTTTATTCTTCCCTTTTCTTTTTCTTCCTCGAAACGACAAAACCTGCAGCTCGTCAGTGAGACGCGAAGGCGACAAAGCGAGAAACACCGACGAGGAGCGACGCTCGTCCTCCTCTGCTGCCGTCTGCTGAGGCTGCCGGGCTCCCCGCTCCTCCTGCACCTCCCTCCCTCCCTCCCTCTCTCTCTCTCTCTCTCTCTCTCTCTCTCTCTCTCTCTCTCTCTCTCTCTTTCTCTCTCTCTCTCTCTCTGTCTCTCTCCCTCCCTCTCTCTCTCCCTGCCTCTCCAAGCAGCAGGTCTGACAGTTAATTGATTTATTGATTCATTGATCTGCTGATGGACTGATCGGTGGCCTTAAGCTAACCTCTGACCTCGTGTTTCAGGTGAATTAAAGGGGACTCCAGCCTGTGTGATCACTGTCGACCTCCTTCCCCAAACTGTGACATCACCTGCAGGTCGTCAGCGCGGCCTACGGTGGCCTGTGGTTGACAAAAATGCAAATGAACAAGTGAAGTGGCCTTTCTTCGACAGACAGACGGACGGCCCGACAGTCGCAGGAATCCAACAGGAGCGACGGACCGATCACACGGCAGCACTGTGATGTTTCGGTGCGACGGCGTTGCAGGAACCTCACGTCGCACGCACCTGTCCCGCGGCGGCGCTCTGATCCCGTCCCGACTCGACGGGCTCCCAGATGATGAATCTTGTGTTCTCGGCCCGCTCGTCGCAGCTTCCTCTAATCCCCTCACACGGCACACAAACGGATTACATAACGCCGCGGCGAGAGGTTTTCCTCTCTGGGATCTTGAGTCACGGCGGCCATGTGTCGGGTCAAATTACCCATCAGCCACTGCTCTCCCTCAGAGCCGGCCGGCGGCTAATAAGACCTCTGTCTCGGCTCAGGGGAGGGGGGGGCGGGTTTTGACGGACAGGCGGGCCCCGCCCACCGCGGTGAGTGATGACATCACAGGAGTTTTTCGTGGGGTCGGAGAGGCCGCAGGTCACATGACGCAGGGTCGCAGCTCAGTGTGCGGCGCGGCTGTGCCTTCAGGTGCTCTGGCACAGGCTCGTTATTTCCAGCGTCAGAGCTCTGCGTGCGACTGGACTGAAGCTCGAGCTCTGAAATATCAGAAATGCCCGGAGCCAGATTACAGCTCCTCACGTCACCGGAGCTGAGGACCTTAGTGGTGTTTTGGTACATTTTGGAGTCATTTAATTTTTCTTTCTCAAAGATCCCATGAATTGGACTCTTATTGTCTTGATTTGATGTATTTATGGATGTATGTTGCAGTGAAGGATCATCCACAAGAGCAAACCAACAGGATCTCGGTTTGGGAGGGAACCAGACTTTTATTTTGAAGGGACAGGCGGGTGAGAGAGGATGTTTACAGATTTGTGAAGGTTTTATTGGCTGAAATTTCGATGTCCAGCCACTGGAGCAGGATGATGATGTCACTGTGTGAGGAAGCAGAGGTCATGTGAGGTCACCTCACGGGGACTTTACATGCATTTATTGCCTAACTTTAGTCCTTCACTGCTTTTTGAATCAGATCCACTACAGAGAACAGATGATCAGTGACAGACTGCGGGACCTTTCACAATAAAAGCTCAATCAGCAAAGATGAAAAGAGGAACCTGCTTCTACTTTGTTGCGTCTACTTTTTGTCATTTCACAATAAAAGCGGCGACAAGGAAAACCGCAATGAGGACTGTGTAGACTCAACTGGTGAAAAACATGTGGAATAAGTGTGAACGATGAGAACCATGTAGACTCAACCATCACATGATGGTTGATGGTCCTCACTTCAGTTGAGCGTAATGCCCCTTTAAACTGCAGCCTCTTGGCCCTCCATGGCACCAGTTTGACACCCCTGATTTAGACTCAGCTGATATTTTTTGTTTTTTTTGAAAAAGTGTGGACAATGAGAACCATGTAGACTCAACCATCACATGATGTGCTCCTTCCACATGTGTCAGTTGAGTCTACAGGGTCCTCACTTCAGTTGAGTGTAATGCCCCTTTAAAAGCATGCAGTGTGCAGCGTGTTCTCTGGAAAAGATCCCAGCTAACACAGTTACTGTTTGGAAAAAGGAGCTCAGTCACTTTTACTGCCAGGACATTTGACATGAGACACTTTGGACTTTTACTGCAGGACATTTTTACTGCACTACTTCTACTTCTACTGCAGTCACATACCAGCAGAGGAGCAGTACTTCTACTTCTACTGCAGTCACATACCAGCAGAGGAACAGTACTTCTACTTCTACTACAGTCACATACCAGCAGAGGAACAGTACTTCTACTTCTACTACAGTCACATACCAGCAGAGGGACAGTACTTCTCACTATTTAAACAAAATCGATGTTTCCGACTGGTAATCATGAGTTCAAGGTGGCGGTCATGTGCTCGTGAACTGGTCAGGACATTAAAAACTCAGTAACTGCAACAACATGACTACAGCAGCCTACTCATATTAGTACATATGTAATGAAATAACAGCACACTGTGTGAGTACACTGGGGGGAGGGGGGGGGGGGGGGGGGGGGGGGGGGGGACTCATTATTGTCATCTTCACATGTTTCAGGAACTTTTCTAGGAACAACTTTAACTGTGTTGAAAGCAGGCAGAACAAGGCTGATCAGCCACCAGGACCAAGAAAATAATTCAAGAAAATTCTGGAAACAAGTGGGATTATCTCCTCCCACTGGCTGATTTTTTTTTTTTTTTTACCTTGTTGTAAAATCAAAACAAGATTTGAAAACTGAAGATGAGACTGAAGGATTTTGTGACATGGAGCTTTTTTTTTTTTTTTTTTTTTTACACCAATATCTCGCTGCAATACTATTCAACTCCCCTGCAGTATAATATTATAACATTATTCAAAACTCATTCCACATCATTACATCAACACATTACAACAGTAAAACACCTCGAGACTTTAACATCACTGCAGCTTCACTTGAACACAACATTAAAGGTGCATTCTGCAAAACTGACCTCTATACTCAGCTGACAACAAAAAAAACAGGAACCATTATTGTTTTCAGCCACCAAATTCCAGGCTTAGTCCACTTTTTTTTTTTTTTAATCTTTTGAGTCAAAGCAGACTTGGCAATTTTACAACATGCACCTTTAACATCATCACTTCCACATGATTTCAGCATGTCTCCCAGATCATCCCTGCCTGCTGTGCGGCTGCTGGCTCAGGACACACATCACGTCTCCTCTACTCACCCACGTGGAAGAGGCGGCTGTCTCTCCTTGCTGAGGAACAAAGCGCTGTGAGCTGCAGCCTCGGCGCCGGCCTCGCCTCTGAGCTCGGCCAGGAGAGCGGAGGAGTGTGTTCAGGAGGGAGAGCCGCGTCCGATAACCGCTCTAAATTTAACAGAAACAGACGCTGTTCTAAACATGGCCGCATAGCTGCCTGCGCTGCTTATCGTCCCTCTCCCGGCGGGTCATGGCCATACAAGGCTCTGCCGCGCCGGCCCGTCCCGCGGCTCCTCGTCGCCGCCGACACGTGGGAGATAACGGCGGCGGTAACGGTAGCCTGGCGACGGCGCCGAGCTGCAGGAATGCTTGGATAAGTGCCACAGAGATACGGCGACATCTCCAACAACCTTCAGAGAGGTGACTCCCCGTCCCGACAGGGAAGGTGACCTGAGCGGGGCCAGGAGGTCCTGGACGGAGAGAGAAGGAGGGCACGGGGAGGACGAGGACTGAGGAGAGACGAGCCAAAAAGCCGAAAAAAAAAAAGAAGTAATTTAGCACTTTCTCTTCCTCACCTCAACCTCATCTTCACTCTTGCATTCTGTTTTGTACGGCGGCACATTAGGGCCATTAGAGAAAAAACAAACTCCTTTCTGCAAGAAAAACTCAGAATTTCTGAGATTAAAGATGTAAATTTACAAGAAAAACTCAGTTCAACTCAGTTCAAAAATTCAGTTTAATTCAAAAAGATTAAGTCAGAAGGAAATCCTGCTGGTTTGAGTCCAGAATCCCAATCTTCTCCTCAGCATCTGGACTTTAAGAGACATTAGGCCGATTCAGAAGAACACAACACACTGATTTTTGAGTTATTTTCTCTGAATATTACCCCCCTCCTCCCACCTGGCCTCATATTTTTTTTTCCCCCACAGTGGCCCTGATACACCGTCATATGTTTTTCTTCAAACAAGGCAAAAAAAAAAAATCCTAGTTGGTGATCTGTCTTACTCTACACATTAGTGTCACTATAGGGTGAAAAAATAATTTACTAAACCAGGGGAGGAGGGGTAACTTTCATGTAAGATTTGAGCCCAGATTTGAGCCCAGAATCAGCAGATTGTTTTCTTCTGAATCGGCCCAAGTCACAGCAACGTCTCTTCAGAGTCCAGATGCTGAGGAGGAGGTTGGGGTTCTGGACTCATACCAGCAGGATTTCCTTCTGAGGAGAACAAACTAGTTTTCACAGGTTTTTCTCGTAAACTTTTGACTTTATAATCTCCAAATTTTTCGTTTTTTTTTTTTTGTTTGTTTGTTTCTCAGTGTCCCTGATATGCCACCGTATATTTTTCTTTAAACAGGGTAAAAAAAAAAAAAAATCCAAACCTATTTTGTTTCCAGAATTTTCTTGAGTCCAGTGTGATTTTGTTGATCCTACTGACTGATCTGCCTCATTTCAACACATTTATACATGTTCCCAGAAAAAAACAATCCTGAAACAAGAGAAACTGCACTGGGAGCAAGTGGGATTATCTAATCCCACTGGCAGATTATTGACCTTGTTGGAAGAAAACCCAGATGTGCTGAGGCTGAGTGAGTTGGTGACACGGAGCTTTTTGCAGGGGAGCTGGTTGTTTTCAGCGGCTCTGAAGACGATGAGCTGATGTGACTTGTTAGCTGTGTGTGTGTGTGTGTGTGTGTGTGTGGCTCCACACATCAGACACAGAAAGCTGTTTCAACTCACTTCTGACTGTCACAGCTAAACAGCAAAAACTGAGCAAAACAACCTCACCATCTTCATCCTCACCATCTCCAGTCCTGCTGGAATTTTTCCTGAAGTAGAAATCTGTCAAAACACGGCAGGACCCGGTCAGTCCACCTGCATCACGACACTAAAACAACATGAGACTAATGACCTTTTATGATGAATATACTTCTGACAGTGTAGATGAATTACATGAAATCCAAATGTTTGTTTTTTTTTTTGTTTGTTTGTTTTTTTTTTTTTTGTTCCAGGCAGGTTTTAGCTCCACCGTTGCTTCAGTCAGATGTTTAGTTTTTGAAAATGAAGCCCGGCTGTGGACGACACACTAAATAATAAAACTAAATAATACTACTAACAAAACATGGATGAAACGTGGCTAAGCAAGTAAAGGTAACTTAAAAGCATGAGAAGATAACACATTAAAACAAACAAACTGAAATGAATAAAAACATACCCTAAAACACTAAAACTTACAGAAACACCTGGATCCTAAAGGTATTTTAAAAAATGCCAGATCACCACCAGCAAACCTTCAAGATGAAATATAAAACATAAAATGACAATACACAAATGATCCCCTACAGGGTGAATTACTGGACCTGAAGGTAACTCTGGGAACCTTTGTTTTTTTTCACAGACAAAAAGGAACAAAAATGTCCAAATGCAGTAATAAATACATATAAAAAAGGTCAGTTTTTTTAGCCCGGCTCTGAACCTCAGAGGCCCCAGTGACGAGCCCTGTTGCACCCCTAAAGGTCCAATCATGGGCTTTGTTTTCTGAGAGTGGTTCAGGTTCCTATTCTTCGTCCCTCCACCTCTTCGCCTTAATTTCCAGGACAACAAGGCAGCGGCCATCTTTGTTCACTTTGTCTTGGGACTTCAGGTGTGACCGCTAATCCGCTGTTTGGAACAGGGAGGAGGTCAGATTGCTGGTGTCTTTAGACTTCTGTGTTCGTCCACGCACTTTGAAATGTGCGTGGACGAACACAGGAATAAATTGTGGTGAAGCTGCTAGCTAAACCTGCCTTGAACACGTCGTCGCCAGTTTCCGGGGATCGTATCGTTGAAAGCAGAAGTCAGCGGCCATCGTTTGATTCAGCAGAAAACAGTGAACTCTTCTGATAGTGAAATGCCTGTCTCTGTGTAAGAATGTGAGCACAAACACAGAAATAATGAGCCATTTAAAACAACCTTCTGTTGGAGAATTGCCTGGTTTTGACATGGCAGAGCCACCGTTATGAAGCTTTTCACAGGAAAAGTAGAAGTCAGATTGTTTTGACCCTGGCATCTTTCCATTCAGCCGAAAACGCTGAATATTTTTGAAAAAATGTGGCACAAAATATATATATAATTTATAAATATATATATATATATATATATATATAGAGAGAGAGAGAGAGAGAGAGAGAGACAGACAGACATTTAAATATTTAAATCAAGCTTCTGCTGGAGAAGTGGCTGGGCTGACGCTCGTCACAGGAACGGCAGAGGCTGGACTGCGTGGACCCCGGTGTCGCTCAATTCAACAGAAAACGGTGAACAAGTCTGGTGTATAACATCGATATTTGTGTAAAAATTTGGGGACAAATACAGAAATGAAAAGCCATTTAAAACAAGTTTCTTTAGGAAAAGCCTGATGTTGTGATAGCAGAGCCGCTCGAGGGGCAGCTGCAAAATACGACTCTGGCATCAGTAGATTCAGCAGAAGACGCAGCAAAAGACATACATCATGTGTGTATTTATTTAAATATGTGGGAATGAACACAGACACAAAGAGCTTGGAGAGCATGCATATAATGTGTGTATGAGCCATTTCTAGTTTGTATTCATTGTTAATTAATTCGCTTTAGCTTTAGCTAGTTTGGGTATGGTAATATAATCTGTGCTTTATATTTAAGTTGTTAGCTAATAGCCATTTATGGAAGCTTGATGGACTAAATGAAAATGATCCTTTCATGATCACTGTCCACCATACAGAGGGGTCAGATCTTTGGACATAAAATGCTTTCCTGATTTGGTTTGATCACGGCCAGAGAACGCCTGCACCAGAGTGTGAGAAGGAAAACGGAAAATTGGAGTATCGCATTTTAATTTCCATTCATATGTGGAAAATTAAAATGCTGTTGTGGAATTGCATTTTCATTTTCAAGTTTATTTAGTGATTTCATTCATTTCATTTATCAGAATCAGAAACACTTCACTGATCCCTGAGGGGAAACTGGGTCGGCTGCAGCTGCTCACATTCTCAACACGAGCATTCAGTCAGAACAAAACAGAAAGAAATAGGAAATATAAAAATATGTGCCTTATAAATATATATGTAACTATAACAATATATATATATATATATATATATATATATATATATGTACGGGAGCTGAAGAGCCTGTGGAGGATCTGTCATGTTGTTAATGTTGTTAGAAATAAACAAACGTCGCCTCCAAAGATCCTCGAGTCCTTTGAAACACACGACATGTCTCAGCGTTTCAGCCTGTAAATAATCTGTGTGTGTGTGTGTGTGTGTGTGTGTGTGTGTGTGTGTGTGTGTGTGTGTGTTCCTCTGTGCTCTTTATGCTGATGCCTCTCTTCCTGTAGAAAACACATGCTGTGTCTGTGTGTGTGTGTGTGTGTGTGTGTGTGTGATCTGTGCTCAGCCTGCGGCGTCCAGCTGCTCTATTTAGTGAACTGGATGAAAGTATCTGTCACGTTAGCGTGTTAGCCCGGCGCCGGGTCACCACACTGTCAAACGCTCCTCGCCGCGGCGGCAGAGCGGCCCGCAGGCGTCCGCCGCCGCTCTGCCGGGCCACGCCCCCCCGACCCCGACCCTCCTCATGCAGCGCCGGGATCATAACCAGCTGACAGCCATCATCAGCAAAACACACGACAACGTGATAACAAGTAAGACTGACACGAGTCTGATGAGACGTTAGAGGAGTGTAAACGCATCAAAAATGTTCCCTTCATGTATTCTTTCTGTTCATTTATTTTTTAAAACTGAAAAATGTTTCCCTTAAAGGAATTCTTCAATGTTTTGGACAAAATCCCCTTTTCCCAGCTTCCCCAGACTGAGACCAGATGCTGGACACCATGTCCACCTCTGTGCGTCCAGAGGTTCAGTTCCTACGGGTAGCATTTTGTGTTAGCTTAGCTTAAAGACTTGAAGTCTATGGGAGTCGTTAGCCTAGCTCTGTCAAAGTGGAAAAATAAACCTTCCAGCAGCTCTGATGATCCCCGAGGGGAAACTGGGTCAGTTGCTCAAATTCATGAGAAAATATGTATTAACATAAGTGAAATTATAAGAAATAGAAAATAAACAAAATATGTCCATTATATAAAAATATGTGCGCTATTATTCCTTTAAAGTGGCAGAACTGAACAAATGCTGGCAGAATGTTGCCGCCTAAATGGAGCCTGAACGACGCCGCTGAGCCTCGTTTTCATCCTCATTCTTTCTGGTTCACATCCTGAAAAAAAAAAGTGTCTGCATTAAAACCTCCAGCTGATGTGAAAACATGCAAATCTGCATCAGCGGCTCCGTCTGCCCACGTGGACTTCCTGTCACCGGGACGCTGCGACGGCCCGTGACTGAAGGGATTTACCGCATGAGGCTCTCACATAAAACCTCGTTCCTGCAGATGCAGGAGACAAAGCGCCCGTCAGGCGGCGGGACGGGGCGCCGAGCCTCGCCGGGATAACACGCCGCACCGCCTCGAGCCGGGAAACGGAACGGTGTCGTGGTTTAAGACGGCTGAGAGTCAAAAACACCTTAATGAACACAGGAGGACAGGACGGCGTGTTGGGCCGCTGTGAAACAACACAGAGCCGGGGGAGGGGGCTCATAATCTGTAAAATCTGAGATTAAAGTTGTAAATTTATGAGGAAAAAAATTCACAAATTTGCGAGAAAAAATCTGAATTAAATTTGTACATTTTTGAGACTCTCTGAGATTAAAGTGATAAATTTAGAAGGAAAAAACTCACAAATTTATAAGAACAAAACCTCAAATGTTCTGAGATTATTAAATAACAAATCTGTGAGGAAAAAAACTTGAAGATTCTGAGATTAAAGTGGCAAATTTCAGAAGAAAAATGCACAAATTTCTAAGAAAAAAAATTCTGAGTAATAAAGTTGCAGATTGATGATTAAAAAACTGTAAAAACTAGTTTTTGCAGTTTTCACTGAGTTTTTTTTTTCTTTTTTTCTCATAATTAAGCCGTTCAGTCTCTCTTTAAACTCAGAATTAAAAATCCCCGGTGAAGGAGAGGAAACCCAGTCGTTTAGATTTTGAAGCTGCTGAAGCAAACTGAAGAGGTGTGTTATCTAATGCTGCACCTTTAGAGGAAATGTTCAGAGGGGTTCGTGCCTTCACCCGTGATTCGCTGAGTGTGAGTTTGGGTTCGGGTCCCGACTCGGGAGCAGCAGCCGTGAGATGAAGGCCGGCGGCGGCTCGCTGTGTGTCGCTCTAATCTCTGCTGATAGATTATCTGCTGCCACATTCCTGCCTGCCTCTTATTTTTAACCTGCCTCTCTCACTGGTCTGTGTGTGTGTGTGTGTGTGTGTGTGTGTGTGTGTGTGTTAAGTGACAGACTGTGTAAAACATCATTGTATTGCCAAGTAATGTCAGAGAAGACATCAGAGATACTGGATTGATCCTGGAGCTGAAACTGGGTCAGATTCTCAAGAAAAGAATTAAATTATAAGAAACAGAAAAAGAAACAGGGAAAATATAAATATCAGCATTACAAATTTGTCTTATCTTAGAGCTGTTTTTTTTATAAAAGTCTGACTGAGCGTGTTATATCTGTCCCTGTGGAGATGGATCACCCAGGTCTGTAAAACCAGCCAGTAAAATCAGCCAGGAAGACCGAAACCGGCTGGCCGGTCCTGCTGGTGCCAGACTGGTTTGATGTTTTCAGCCCAATAATTCACTCAAAATTCAATTCAATTCAATTTTATTTATTTGTATAGCCCAGAATCACAAATACAAATTTGTCCCAAAGGGCTTTACAGGAAAATACAACATCCTCTGTCCTTAGACCCTCACATCGGATGAGGAACAACTCCCTAAAAAAAACCCTTTAACAGGGAGAAAAATAGGAAGAAACCTCAGGGGAGCAACAGAGGAGGGATCCCTCCCCAGGACGGACAGACGTGCAATAGATGTTGTAAACACAGATCACAAACAATAAAATGTATGAGGATAGATAGGTGGCGGATGAGGGATGATGACGCCAAGGGAAGCCGGATGCACCAGAGCAGCCAGGGACCCGGGCCACACAGCCACCTACACCATGAAGACCTGGATCTAAAATAGACAGCACGCACTCGGACAAACACACATCAACCATTCACACACACTCACACAGAGACAAAGGTGGAACATTAATTATGTGCAGAAGACCAATTGATAATTAGCTCCGTGAGAGCAATAATCTCATAATCTCGTCGGCAGGTGAGTGCTTGGGTTACTTCACTGAGACAGAGAACCAGCCCACCGTACCACTAACTGTCAGCCATAAGTTAGGCTGAAGAGATGAGTTTTTAATCTAGATTTGAAAGAATCAACAGATTCAGATTGCCTGACATCAGCAGGGAGGTTATTCCATAGCAGCAGGGCACGATAGGAAAAGGCCCGGCCACCTGCTGACTTCTTCTTAATCCTAGGTAAGCAAAGCAGCCCCGCATTTAGAGAGCGGAGAGCCCGCGATGGAATGTAGGGTTTAAGGAGATGTGAAAGATAAGATGGGGCAAACCCATTTAAGATTTTGTAGGTTAACAGAAGCACCTTAAAGTCAGATCTAATATGCACAGGAAGCCAATGAAGGGAGGCCAGAATTGGAGTAATATGATCAAATTTTCTAGTTCTAGTTAAGACCCTAGCTGCAGCATTTTGAACCATCTGGAGAGTTTTGGTGCTGGCCTGTGGGAGACCTGAAAAACAGAACATTGCAGTAATCAAGTCTGGCTGAAACAAATGCATGAATTAAGGTCTCTGCGTCAGCCATGGACAGGGAAGACCGAATTTGTGCTATATTACGTAAGTGAAAATAGGCCGTCTTGGTGATATCCTTAATGTGCCTGTCAAAGGATAAGCAGGGATCAAAAGTAACACCGAGATTTTTGGCTGCCACACTTTGTGAAATCACACAGTTGTCGAGGAGTAATGTTAACTGTAACAGTGTCTATGTCTGGGAGGGCCGACTACTAACATCTCAGTTTTAATAGCAGGAAATTTAGTGACATCCAATTTTTTACCGCAGCCAGACAGAGCTCTAATCTAGTGATCTCTGAATCTGCCCAAACTGATTTAAAAAAGAAAAAAAAAGAAAGAAAAGCCCAGATATTTTCTGCTGTGTGAACAAAGTCTGAGTGTGACTGAATTTGACTTGTTCCCACTAGGAGGCGCTGCACAGGAACATGCAATAATTTCCTCTAAAAGTAAGAAGTCTAACAAATCCTCTAAATTCCCAAAGTCGCACAGATGCTTGAAATTCAGAGGCTGGCTGGGACCGTCGGCTGATTGTTAATTTATGTTACTGTGTGTTATTGTTATGGCTGTGTTTATGCCTTTTACATTTCTTATGACATTTTTTGCGTGTTTTACCTCGTCATGTTTGTATTTTATTTTTTGTTCGACAGTGTCTTTTCTTTTCTTCTGAACGGCTCATGAAGCAGAAGGCAAACTTCCACTTGTGGACAAAGATTTATTAAAAAAAAATTTAAAAAAAAAGAAAAATATAAGTCACTGCTGACATTAAAAACAGACCAGGGGCCGGATTCTCCAAAGGTTCCTAAGATTAAATTTCTTCTTTAGTTCCACTTTTTTTCTTAAGTTTGGGTTTAAGAAGAATCTTAAGATATTTTCGAATTCACAAACAAAATATCTTAAGAATCCAAACAAAAGATCTTAAGAATGTTCTCAACTTTATTCTTAAGATTTTTCTTAAGAATAAATGGGATTCTTGAAAGTAATTATCTTACTATTTTTCTTAAATAGTATCGTAACTTTAAGACAGGTAAAGGTCGTCTTAAGTAACCATATGCTGTGTGAAGGTAAGCTATTTTTCAAACATCTTTGATTAATTTAGAGCCAAATTTGATTATATAACATAGATTAATGTAGTAGGCTAATACCTTAATAATTTTACATTGTATATGTTAACATAGTGATAATGGTTATCTAAACTGTAATTCAGCCTAATATCTAAACCAGTATTTAGACACATAGAGGCACATATATTGTTTCTGAGTCTATATGAGGACATTTTGTTTAGCCACCAGTCACCACTCATGTGTCAATTATATTTAGATTCCATTAACTAACAGGTTAGTAATATCGTCGCTGTCCAATACAAAGTATGTATCTCAATTTTTGAGAAAACACTTTTATAACATCAAATCAAAGTTGAGACTATAATGGATATTGTTTTGTTGTATTTTTGTCACGATCGGTGGATGGTGGAGGACCCAAAAGCAGGAGCCAGAAGGCACGGAGCTCAGCAAACAAAAATATTTAATAGTCTCACAGGAAACGCAGGGAATGGCAAAACACAACACAACACAGAACAACACAATGAACCAACCCGGAACAGAACTCAAGACAGGACTTAAATACACAAGAACTAATGATCAAACAAGACACACCTGGGGAAGGGGCTGGAGCACAAGACAGGAGAACACAGAGGATAGGCTGAGGTTAAACACTGGGAGGGATCAGAACAATCAGTGATAATTGACAGACACAGGACAGGTGTGGCACTGGGAGGGGCAAACAAGACACAGCTGAAATCAATGACTAAAGAGACAGAGCTGGGCAAAGGAGGCAACACCAAAACACAGGAAAACAGAAAAACAAGTGTCCAACCAAAGTACCAAAACACAGAAAACACCAAACCATGACAATTTTAGATGGAACTGCTGTGGGCTGCAGCTAGAGGCTGTTTGTTTACATAAAGGTAGATAGTTGAGAAGTTCGTAAGTGGAAAAAAATTAATAAGTTCTTAAGATAATGTGCAGTTCTTAAGAAAATAATTAAATGGGGAATAGCACTTGAGAACATTCTTATAAACTTCTCATTTTTTCCTCTTACGAAAACGTCTTAAGATTATTAGTAAGAACTTTTTGAAGAATCTGGCCCCAGAACCAACCAGAACCTCATATCTCCATAATATCAAAACGGCCTCGTCTCTGGGTTGACAACGGCACATTTTTCAGTTTTTATGATTAGTTTTGTAAAGGTTTCATAACCCCGAGGCCTGTAGAACTGTCTGAGCCCACAGAGCAGCACGGGAATACTCCGATTAAGCCGAAACATGAAAATCACCAAAACCGGAGAAACAAGGCTTTCGCCCAACAGCGACGAGATTCTGTTCATAAATCAGCTTTATTGTTGACGATGCCTGTGATGTGGTGATTATGGTCGCGGTGTTTTGGAGCCACAGACAGTTTGGGGAAGATCTGCAGCGCCGAAGACGGCAGCTCCAACAACGTGCCAAAGGAAGCGGCCGCTCGCCTCGTTTTGTTTTCATATCGACAAATTATTTTTATCACAAACCAGAGCGGACGAAGTCGTCCCTGCAGCTGTGGAGGCGTTCAGCCGCCCAAGCCGAGAGGAGGCTGAGAAACCGGAAAATGAGTCAGAAATAAAAACACATGTTCAGTTAAATTAGTCTTAACACATCTGAAATAATGAAATAATATTGTAGTTTCATGTGGAACCATAAGCTCTGAGATATTCCCACTTGTTTTCAGTGCAGTTTTCACTTGTTTTCTCTTGAATAGTTTTGAATATACAAATATGTTGAGATCCCAGTGGGCAGATGTGCCTCGCCCTGCCGTGTTTTGACAGATTTCTACACTTGAAGAATAATTTGAGCAGGGCTGGAGACGGTGAGGATGAAGATGGTGAGGTTGTTTTGCTCAGTTTTTGCTGTTTAGCTGTGACAGTCAGAAGTGAGTTGAAACAGCTTTCTGTGTCTGATGTGTGGAGCCACACACACACACACACACACACACACACACACAAACACACACACACACACAGCTGATCCTGCGAGGAGAACAGGGAACACAGATAACAAGTCACATCAATTTATCATCTTTAAAGCTGCGACCATCAGAGCAGCTGAAAACACGTCTGAAGAATCCGCCGCACAAAGCTGCATCCAGCTCTGCAGCCGCATCTTCATGTTTAAATCTAGTTTTTCTTCAGATGAGGTCAAAAATCTGGGATTAGATAATCCCACTAGTTTCTGCTAATGTAAGCTTTACATTTAAAGACCTACATCTGAAAGACGCATATTACAATTAAATGTAAAATGCTAATATAGGGCTATACTTTGCACTGTAAATAAATGACTACCAAATTACATAGCCGTGGTGTTCTGGGTGGTTGCTAGGTGGTTGTTAGAGTGTGCTGGGTGGTTGCTGGGATGTTGCAAGGCAGTTGCTGTGGTGTTCTGGATGACTGCTAGGTGGTTGCCAAGCAGTTGCTATGGTCTTCTGGGTCATTGCTAGATGGTTGTCAGGGCATTCTGGGTGGTTGCAAGGATGTTGCTAGGCAGTTGCTATGGTGTTCTTGCTGGTTGCTAGGTGGTTGCTGTGGTGCTCTGGATGGTTGCTAGGGTGTTGTTAAGCAGTTGCTGTGGTGTTTTTGCCAGTTGCTAGGTGGTTGCTGTGGTGTTATGGGTGGTTGCTAGGGTGTTCTTAGACAGTTACTATGATGTTCTGGGAGGTTGCTAGGGTGCCGCTAGGCAGTTGATATGGTGTTATGGGTGGTTGCTAGGTGGTTGCCAGTGTGTTCTGGGTTGTTGCTAGGTGGTTGCTAGGGTGATCTGGGTGATTGCTGGGGTTTTGCTTGGTAGTTGCTATGGTGCTGTGGGTGGTTGCTTGGATGTTGCAAGGCAGTTCCTATGGTGTTCTGATTGGTTGCTAGGTGGTTGCCAGGTTGTTGCTATGGTGTTCTGGGTGATGGCTAGGTGGTTGCTGGCGTTTTCTGAGTGGTTGCTAGGGTGTTGATGGGCAGTCGCTATGGTGTTATGGGTGGTTGTTAGGGTCTCCTTGGTGGTTGCTAGGTGGTTGCTAAGGTGCTCTGGGTGGTTTTTAGGGTGTTGTCAGGCAGTTCCTATGGTGTTTTCTACATGGTTACAGGGGTTCTGCCTAGGTGAGGGTTTACGCCTGATTTAGTGATGGACAACAGACCAACAGATTTTATGACCAATCACATCGCTGGTGGGTGTGTCTCACCCAGAACTCCGGTGGAATCCATAATAAGACTTTACAGGAATGTGTTTTTGATATTCCACTGAGCTCCTGTTGATCAGCTGACGTTCTGAAGGACCATCTGCAAGGAGCTTACCGAGGGACAGGGCGGCGCTCTACAGGCTCATATGACAGCTGCTCTTTAGCGGGCAGGTGAACGTCCCCTTAGAGACACAATCCTGGACGTCTTGCTCTTGCTGGACATTTCATCTTTAGGCGATGCAGACGACCATGAAAAAAAAAAAAAAAAAAAAAAACGAAGGCACTCAGTGTTTGAATGAAGCAGAATGATTTATTATTTGAGCGAGGCAATGGCTACCATTTCATCTTCTCTGAGTTTCTGTCTGAATCTGAACCAAACTGTTCACTTCCTGTTGATGAGTTCCTATTATCACTGTGTACCATGTGTGTGTGTGTGTGTGTGTGTGTGTGTGGGGATATCATGAGGTGTTTGGTCTCCAGGGAGTGTTTCTCATCTCTGATCTGAAACTCAGCTCCAGACCTGCAGGTGCGACGCTGCCTGACAGACATGATGAGCTGTGATGTGTGTGATAATCTGTGATGATCTGTTATGGCAGCAGAAACATAAACATAAAGATGCATTGACTGGATAAAACATCAACAACATACACTCATAAAACACTTTTATTAGCTACAATTTCCTCTTATTGAGTTCTGTCCTTTGTGAAGGTTGACAGAATTGCAAAATTCAGTGTTCAAATCTTGTCAAAAATCTGCCAATGGGATGAGATAATCCCACCTGTTTCCAACACTAATCAACAAGAATCCTAGCTGATCCTTGTTTCAACACATTTATAGTCATTCCCAGAAAAAATAATCCTGAAACAAGTGAAACTGTAACTGAATTGAGTGGGATAATCCAGAGCCGGATTAACTGGACAGATCACAGCAGGCAGACCACACACACAATATGATATTTTGGTAAACAAACAAAATCACATTTAACTGCCACATGATTATTATGCTCATTAATTTAGATAAATCTTATCTTATCTGTGTATATTTTGATATTCATAACCACAGCAACCATTTACAACAGCAAAGCAACCGCCCAGAACACCCTAGCAACCATCCAGAACAACATAGCAATTGCCTAGCAGCACCCAGCAACCACCCAGAACACCCTAGCAACTGCCCACCAACCATCCAGAGCATCGTATCAACTCTCTAGTAATATCATAACAACCACCAGGAACACCATAGCAACCACCTAGAACACACTAGCAACCATCCAGAACAGCATAGCAACTGCCTAGCCGCACCCCAGCAACCACCCAGAACACCCTAGCAACACCCTAGCAACAATTCAGAACATCATAGCAACTGCCTAGCAGCATCCCAGCAACCACCCAGAACACCCTAGCAACCGCCCAGAACACCTTAGCAACCGCCCAGAACACCTTAGCAATACGCAGTTTGTCAGTCATTTATCTACAGTGGAATGTGCAGCTCTCTGTTTTACTTTTCTTTGAACTCAGATTGAGGTATTTCAATTGAAAACGTACAGATGCTTTCTCCTGACTTTCGATGAGGCGATGTCTTCGATGATGTCATCAATGGGCGGGTCTTGCAGGTGGTAAGTGAGGCTAGCCTGCAGAACCTGCTGGACTGGAGAGTTTTCCTGCACACAGATAGATAGATAGATCCCCTTGTCCCCATTTGGTGCAGATGAAATTAACATGATGATATATTTTCAGTGTATGGAGTATGTTTTCTTTAAAGGATTAATTAAGTCGTCAACATGACACATAAACTACCTGACTCATAAACCTGGGTAATAATTTTTATTAGAATAATTTTCTGGAGGTTTAAATCGCTGGGGTCAGACTGGCCCAAGTATAGTAAATGTTTGGAAGATAACAGGAGGGTTTTAAAAAGAATAAATTAATGTATAAATCTTTTTTATTTTTAAAAATTAAAAAAATGTTAAAATTTATTACATCACTAAATAATATTCATGCCCCAGTAGTACTTGCTTTGCCAGCTGAAATTTTTTTTGTATTTTTTCTCCTTGTCTTTCAATTTTTAATTGTACTTTATGTAAGAACAGCACTTGGTATTTTTTTTTAGCGCTACAGAAATGAAATTATTATTTTATTCATTCATTCATTCATTCATCATAATAATTATGAATCATTATTTATTATTTTTGGTAGTCCTCTGTAAACATCTCCTGCAGCTTTATTTTGATGATCGGTGGTGGTGCAGGAGCCTGCCAGCCGGGGTCAAAGGTCACTGCGGTATACATGACCTTGGCTCTGGCTCTGACCGGAGGCTCTGGGTGGCTGAGCCCCGGCAGCGGCGCAGCGTCGTTCCCTCTGACTTTGGTTTGTGGGAGTAAAGTTATTTTTGTCGGGCTGGCGGTGCGTTCAGGCTGCGAGCGGCTGCGTTCGTCCTTTTTGTTCTTGCCTTTTCCATTTGGATTTGTCACATCTGCAGCGGCTCGGCTCCGTTTCAGCCAGCAGCGTTTCCATCCCAGCCGCGCACGGCCTCCACCGCTCACTGCTCTCTGGATGTTTCTGTATGCAGCTGTGCAATCAGGCCTGCCTTTATCAGCTTTACATTCATAATAATCACAGAATCACGGCAACATCTGGGCTGCTCCTTCCCCCAAGTTTCTGTTTTGAATTTGCATGACTTCCATAATGTTTCGTCTCACATGCACAAGTTGTATTTTTCTCCTGTCCCTCTGTTTTATCATTTTATATCAGAAAACAACTGAACTAAACAGAAAACAGCAACACTGTGTTTGTCCTCTAAATCTCTCAGTCTGAAGCTTTAATCTGTGTCACTGCAGCCACTTTTCAGAATTATTTATGTTCCTCAAGTCCTTCAGCGCCAGAAATCATATTTCAAACGGCTGTCTGCTCACCGCCAGGACAGCAGCTCACACACTTACAGCCACACGTTCATACACTGATGATGCAGGTTCACTGACAGTACAACAATATGTGATGTCATTCTCCACTGCAGCAACGTTGAACACACACACACACACACACACACACACACACACACACACACACGCACACACAGCATAATATCCCATAACCATAACCAGAATCAGGATCAGAAATACTTTATTGATTACAAGGGGAAATTCTGTCAGATGCAGTTTCACAAATTCTCAACAAAATATATATAAGCATCAGGGAAATGATGAGAAATAGAAAAGGAAAATAAGAAATACAAAAATATGTGCATTAGAAATGTATTAAAAAACAATGTATGTGCATTATGTAAATGCACAAAAAACATATTATAAAATATCATAATATCCAGAGTACAGTACAATACAGTCTTTCATACCAAATGCAATAACTGGGCATGTTGTGTTTGTATAATTTATAAATGTATTGTGATTTACTGTGATGTGTTTTAACTTGTGAGGCCAAAAGCAAATTTCCTCACACCTGTGGACAATAAAGATGATCTATCTAAAGATTATCTATGTATTACAGTTTGGTCATATTATTATATATTACGATAGAATACCCTAATACTGTAATTTTTATTTCACTTTGCTGTTTTTTTTTCCAGAGCTTGTAATGTGTGTGAGCCGCCACTGGGTGGCAGTGCAGCTTTTCACACATCATTTCCTCTGTGGAGGAGAGAGTCTGAGTGTCTCCTCCTCAGCTCCAGCTGCCCAGTTTATCATGTTCAGTTTGTGTTGACGTTGTGCAGAATGTGTCACTTTAATTCTGTGTTTATTCCTGAGGTTGTAGTTTGCAGAGGTCTGCTACTGGACTGCATTATACTGAGAGGGGTTTCTAGTTTTTTGTCCTTCCTATTCATATAAAATGACGGGGGACAGAATAGTGGAAACAGCTGTCAGTAAAGTGCAGCACTAACTATGAGCTCAGTGCCAAACATAGAAGTGAATGAACACCTCTGTTACCGTGACAACAAGACAAGCTGAGCATTATAGGCAGCAGGAGAGGAAACTGTATGGCACGACAGCTGGATTAGATTAGATTAGATTAGATTAGATTATACAGGTGGAGCTGATAAAGTGGACACTGAGTGTAGATTTCATATTGGACAGATAAATCATAAACATTCTACCTTCATCTCAGTGACTCTGCAGTGTTTTAAATATGCAGGTTGATGATCGTCCTGTGAAATATCTTTTATTATTACATCAGCTGTGAGTGTAAATCTGTGTTTCTGCAGCAGGGACACATAACCTTTATGATTTAAATTTATGTCACAGATCTCACACACACACACACACACACACACACACACAGAGGGGCGTGGCTGCAGGTGGGACGGACGGGCCGGCGGGTGTTGGGTTGAGCCTCTGACTGAGGTTAAACACGTCTGCTCCGACAGGACAGCGTCCCGCTCCGGTTTCATGGAGATGCTCGGCTATTATCACCTGCTGCCTCCCCCGATTAATTATACATCACAGCTACAGTTCACTGGCCATACACACCACGCTGTGTGTGTGTGTGTGTGTGTGTGTGTGTGTGTGTTTGTATTGTTGCCCATGCGTGCTGTGATGAGTGTGCACAGATAATTATACCTGGCTGGTATCCATGCATGCACCTGTCTGTCCTGATGTGCAGGTATGTGTGTGTGCGTGTGTGTGTGTGTGTGTGTGTGTGTGTGTGTGTAGCCTGTCCTGTATTTATGGCCAACAATACCCCATTACGCCTCGTTTCATGTTCTCGCTGTTGATGTAAAAACTCTTAAAGGAACATTTCAACCAAATGCAAACAGTATACTACAACAGCAATAATAATCTCTCCTTCCTTGTATTTCCAAAGTGTTGTGGGCGGATGGATACAGTTTTCCGGTGTCTTTCGGCAGGAAATAGTTCTCCAAAAAAAAAAAAAAAAAAAAAAACACTTCTTCCCAAAAGTTGTCAGGTACATGCATCACTGTTTTTGGAAAGAGCTGCTGTTGAGTTTTTGTTGTCTTGAGGTACAACAAAGTGGAAATTTCACCAAATCACACAGAAACTCTCTGGATGGACAGACTGACATCTTTTTGTTTCTCTGTTTTAAAGTCAGTAATTAACTTTTTCTCTGAGTGTGTTTCTGCACTTTATCCTCAGAGAGTGACAAACTGTGTTTTCATTCCCAGAGAGAAGAGGAACATCGTTTGTCACCTTTATTTTGTCATTTCTCTTTTTTTGTCTGTTTAGAAAAACATGAAAAAGGTCGAACAGGTCCTCCAGTCCACACATGCACAAAGGTCGTTTGTTCCAAGCCACTAATACAACCCAAAGGACCGATTCCTGAGCCAGCTAGCTAGCAAGCTAACCTTATTCACTAAAACTACATGGTTAAGGTTGGGAAAAGGTCAAGGTTGAAGTTACCAAACAGGAGCTGACGGCATAATGCTGCAACATTCCCACCTTGAACAGACAAGAACTGGCTTTAGTCTCTGTCTGCCACTGGAAATAAGTCACCAAGGTGGACACACACACACACACACACACACACACACACACACACAGCTGACACCCTCGGGACAGTGTCTTTGTCCAGAGTGCGAGGTAAACGCTGCTCCCTGCCCCAACGCTTCACCTGATGTTGCTGCTGGTGAAATATTAATGAGTGTCAACAGCCGGCATTACCCCGCCCTCCTCGGTGACCGTAACCACGGAGACGTCTGAGGTAGCAACACTGCTTACAGTGTGTTCAGTGGTAAAGGATAACTTAACAAAAAAAAAAATTAAATCCTTTGCATTTCAAGATTTTATTTTGTTTTCTTCTCTTTGACAAAGAGTTGGGAAACTTACAAAAATACAAAACAGACACATCAGACCTTTAAGCAGAACGCCATCTAAAGTACTTAATAAAAGGAAAACAAACTCAAACTTGACTACAGAAACAATCAGTACAGTCCAGATCAACAGAGGGGGCGGGGCTAAGCAGCAGATTCCCTCCAAAACGAGGATTTGTAGATCATCGGTGAACTACATCTTAACTTACATCTTTGTTCTTTTATCTGTTTTCCTGTCCTCGGTGTTCGCCACGTTCATATTTACAGGTTTGGGAAAGGCTGATGAATGTGATAAATGCTAATGTTTGTTAGCCTCACGGTAGCCTGTTAGCTGCTGGTCGCTGTGTGTCGATCTGTTGGAGTGTTTTTATAAAAACAGATGCAGGTGACACAAACGGGAGCAGCTGGCAGTGGATATGAACACAGTGGGTCTGAGCTGTGGGACGCTGCAGAGCTATAAGCTGCTGTCCCGTCCCTCCTGGGATGAAACTTTGCCAGTGTGCAAAATGTCGAAAGCAGTGCGGTGCTGTAAAACACTGTGGGAATGCCAACAGCGTGATGAGATCGTGCATATGCTGATGATGTGGTACTGTTCATTGGGAAAAAATTAAATGTTCATTTGTGTTTCTGGCTTTATGCTAAAAAAAAAAAAAAAAAAAAAAATAGTCCACCTCACTGGGCTTTATGTGGTCCAGTGAGGTTGAACATTGGGTGTTTGGGGGTTCGACCCTGGGTTCATCCCTGGTGTTTTCACTGTGATGCAGACAGGTGGTGGTGTTAGACGGGCTGGTGTTTACATGCTGTGTGATGGTGCTCAGGTTGAGGGCTGTGGAGAACCTGCACTGGGGCTTTTGGTCCTAGTTTGTCCCTGTAGCCTATGCAGGAGTAAGCACATCTCTGCAAATGCATCTCTGGAAATTCTTTAGAGTAGTTTTTTTACTTTAAGTGCATTTTGTCAACCTTATGGAGAGGGACCGCCGGCTGATCGTCCCGGTGCAACTTCTAGTCCCAGCCTGTCCCTGGGATGGTATGAGGTTATTCACTACTTTTAATTACTCTTACTTTTTGCTGAATACTCTTACTTCTACTTGAGTAATTGTTGATATAAAGTAACTTTTACTCGTGTACAGTTTTGCTCACTCTGCCCACCTCTGCCTGGTCTTCACTTCCACTCCCAGCAGAGGGAAAACCAAACCAGGAGGTTCTCCATCACCAGCCTTCCCTTCTTTCCAGTGTGCCATGGCTTTACTTTCACAGGTGTAAAAAAATATATATTAAAATATGTTTTGTCCTGATGCAGTTAGCACGGCTGTGCGGCAGATACCAGAGAAAGACTTCTAGAAGGACTTCCACCGGATGGCAGACAGGATGGTGTGGATGAAGTAGAGCAGGGTCGCCACGTAGGAGAAGACCTGGAGGAGAGACAGAAGTCAGGATGTGATTCTGGATCTTCTGTGCACACTGGCATCATGGAAATGTCTGAATGGAAACATCTAAAAAAAAAAAAAAAAAAAAAAACTACGTAGCATTCCTTGCCTAAAATGAAGACTCCAGAGCTGTTTCTGTCAGCATGGAGGTTTCAAATTCACAAACGCTTCACACAGCAAAATATAATACTTTCCTTTTCATTCATAGTTTCAATTCATCCAAATCCAATGTACAAATGCTAAATAAACCTCTTCCAGAAAACTGTGCACAGCTGACCGGCTCCAGTTACCTGGATTTGTACTAAACATCATAAATGAGGACTCAAGACGTGGCTCACGCTGCTTTAACATTTTGAGAATTTGGAAGTGACTTTTTCATATCGTGCTGTTTGTCGAAGTCAAAAAAGTTAATTTTCATTAGACATTCAAGGCCATTCAAGCCAAACACAGCATACAGATACAGCTTCTGGGTAAAGTGCTGCTTTAAGATCAATAACTGCTATCCAGGCAACAAAATAATGAGGATGGTAACCAGACAGACAGCGAGGCTCAGTAAGATACAGGCCTGCTGAGTATTAAGCTGCAGTGAAACAATCCAACATCCTCAAAACATGAAATCTTCATCTTCAGACGCCTCCAGGGTGACTCACCACCGCAGAAATGTCCAGCTGGTAGTTTTTAAGGATGTCGCCATCTTTCATTTCCAGAGTCACTTTGGCCAAAGCCACTGAAGCACTGAGGTAGAAGAAGGCAGCCAAGCCATGGTACGCAAAGTCCTGGGTGGGAGAACAGAGGAAGAAGATTGAGAAGACAGAGAAGATGAGGAAGAGGAAGAAGACAAAGTAGTTGAAGAAGGAGAAGACAAAAAAAAGGAGGAGGAGGAGTAGAAGAACAAGAAGAAAAAGAGGGAGAAGGAGTAAAAGGAGGAGGAGACGAAGTAGAAGAACAAGCAGAAGACAGAAGAACAAGGAAAAGAAGAAGAAGAGGAAGAGGTAGAAGACGACAATTGAGAGGAGGAAGAAAAAGAAGATGATGTAGAAGAAGGACACAACAATGAAGAAGAAGAAGAAGAAGACAATGACAACGGAGAGGAAGAAAAGAAGTTAGAAGAACAAGAAGAACAAGTAGAAGAGGGAGGAGGAGGAGGAGGAGGAGGAGCAGGAGGAGGAGGAGAAGGAGGAGGAGAAAGGGGAAACAGAACATGAGTTGTTTCTGGAAGTGAGCAGCAGCAGGTGTGGAGCTCAGAATGTGGCAGGACGACTCGGCACAGGAACCGGGCCAAGACAAACACCCTGCTTCACCGCGAGTTCCAGCGCTGCACTAGACCTTTAGAGTCTGATCTCAGTCCTCAGAGTTTTTATTTCTCTGACTCAAAGAAATCCTAAATCTGATCTTGGTCAGACCGAAACACTAAAGGTCCATTAAACGATCTGCCATCACTTTTACTTCATGGAAAACAATGAAATTAATTAAACCACATCAATAATTTGTACTTTATGTTGTGTCCTGCCCCAAACAAAGACGTGAGATGGCATTTCATGGCATTTGTGTGAATCCCACCAGAGTTCTGGGCAAGATACACCCACAAACCCTGTGATTGGACAGAAAATGTGTTGGCCTGTTGGCAATTTGCTAAAAGAGTCTCGATATGAGCCCTCAGCCAACCAAAACCCTAACATTAACCCGACCTTTTTTTTGTTCATTTGTAATCATCATCAGTGAACTGCTGAGATATTAAAGCATCATACTTGTAGTTTTGACTTGCCAGTAATAATGTAGCATAAAAGGTGATATTTGTCACATCTAAACCACAAACTGAATCATATTTATATCATGATGCTATGCAAGCACATTTTACTATTTTCAGCCACGTTGCCAGATTGTTGTTATGGATGATTCCAGCCAAATTTAACACCTGGAAAAACTGAAAGGTTGACTGGTGCAACTTTAAAGGGTACCGAAACCCCAAACCAAAATCTTTATGGGCGGTGGCATCACCTCCTAAAAAAACACTGTGCAGTCTACTCTTCACCACCAGAGGTCAGGCTTCACATGACTTGTCGACTTACCGCTGCCGCCCAGCCTCCGCTGTTGCGATGCGCCCCGCAGGCGAACACCAGCATCCAGATGAAGGTCATGACGAAGCAGAAGACGGAGACGAACATGACCCAGCCCTGAGGGTTCGCCGGCACCACCAGCGTGCACGCCACCAGGATCCAGACCAGACCACCGAACACCTGCAACACACCGGCGAGGGGTCAGCCCACATGAGGGATGATGGGAAGGTGTGTGACGGCGTGGATCGTGGCTCAGAAAAATTAATCATGATATCGGCTGCGTTTCCTTCTGTTGTACGAATCACAAACGAGACGACTCGGCCATCGCAGGTTCACAAGCTCTCCGTCATAATCACACCACAGTTATTCATTGAACTTTGAACTTTATAACTTTATTATTAATTATCTCAATGTATCACGGATGCCATGGAAGCCAATATTGAATCGAATCATGAGGTCAGCGTTTCGTCCCATCCCTAATGGGATGATATGCTGCCAATTTAGAAAACCGAGCCTTATTCTACTGTTACAGTCGTTTGGGTGTCAGGGCGCCCTCATGGTCACTGAATCCTGTAACTGAAAGCTTCACCTGCTATTTGTCAGTGTGAGGTGAGGGTAAACTGATGTGGCGGCCTCGCGGTACTGAGTCACTGCTGTCCCATAAGAGAGGGGTTCCTTAGTGGGACGACCGGAGCCGGAGGGAAAATTATCACCAGACAGACGTACGAGAGGCGTTTCATAAGGATAAAGAAAACACAGCAACACTCTGTTCCACAGACCGGCGCCTTAACCACCAAACCACCACGCCCAAAATCTGACAAGCGCCTGAAGTGAGGCAAAAAGGAGGAAAACAAAACATAAATGACGAAAACAGATAAAACAACAAAAATGACTAAGAAATGACGTCAATAATCTGAGCCACTTTTGGATAAACAGCTGCGTCAGCGACGGAGCACTCTGTCAATCCCATCTAATCTGGTAAATAGGACACGGGATTAGACTTCAGTAGAGAGCAAACATCCCTGCTTCCAGGATCCCGGCTGTATTTGTTGTTGTTGTTGTTGTTGTTGTTGTTGTTGTTGTTTCACAGTTTCAGACCAGAGCTGAACACCACATCATGTGATCGCAACTGGTCGGCCTTTTCCACCAAAAAAGTTCTGGTTCTCAAAGATGTGAAGATGTAAATCTCACATGTGATTCCATGTGAAATGTGCTGTTTTCACATGTGAAAATGATTCACATATGAAGAAACTAGTCACATGAGATAATGTGGAAATCGCATGTGAAGACGCAAATCTTATGCAATTTCATGTTTTTTCACATGTTTAAATTCCAGTTAAATCCAGTCACATGTGAAAATGCTAATTCTGCATGAATTTGTGTGACCAGTTTTGTTTTCACATGTGGAAAATTTCAGTCATGTGAACACTTAATGTTCACATGTGACATTGTTTTCTTTTGACATGTGAAAATGTCAGTTCAAAGTTTTCTGAGAACGACTGTTTTATGGTTCCAGCTGAGAACCGACTTTTCCGTTCAGGAACCTGATCTGGATTTGGTGGAAACGCAAAGAACGGTTCCAAAATTTTGTCTTTGAACCAGAACAGAGCAGAGTCTTTGATGGTGGGAAAGGCAGATGGGTGGGCAGATCTCTGAAAACTGGATTTCATAAACTCTGCTCTGACAGAACATCCTGCATTGTGAATGCAAATGTCCGTCCTAAAGGTCCATCAAGATTATAAAGTCATACAGTTGAAAATTTCTGAGTTTGTCCTCCTCCTGTGGGATCCAGTCTGAAGGACATCCTGCTGGTCTGAGTCCAGAACCCCAACCTCCTCCTCAGCATCTGGACTCTGAAGAGACGCTGCTGTGACTTGGGCCGATTCAGAAGAAAACAATCTGCTGATTCTGGGCTCAGATGAGCAGGATCTCCTTGTTCCTGAATCCCATGTCAGAGTAGAATCTGCTGAGGGGATCAGCTGCAGGCCTGAGACACGGCCAGCAGGGGGCAGCACAGGTGGAGCCACAGACACAGAGGAAGAGAAGAACTAGTTTTCACATAAATCTACGACTTTAATCTTGTAAATTCAGAGTTTTCTTTCGTGGAACTCCCCCTCCCCCTCCCTCTCCTCCTGGCTGCGTGACTTCCCCTCTGCCATCACACATCGTCGCCATGGTTACTTCAGGTGACCTCAGGTGTAAAAAGCCTCTGCAGGTTGTGCCTCATGTGTGATGACTGACAGGACAGGCTGCATTATTCATCAGGCTCCGCCCACCTGCTCTCATGTGCAGGCATGAATATGACTCTGTTAGGCCCCGCCTGCCAGTGTGTGTGTGTGTGTGTGTGCGTGTGTGTGTGTGTGTGTGTGTGTGTGTGTGTGTGTTTACAGGAGTGCTTGACTGTTTCACTGAATGAAGTAAAGACGCCTCTCCTTTATCAGCATCAGTCCTTCTTTGTTCATCTGTGTGTGTGTGTGTGTGTGTGTGTGTGACCACAAACTGTCTTCCCTTCTTACATCAGCTCTTTTTTCCATTCCTGTCATTTCCTTATCATCCCTCCCTTATTGCTCGTCAGGCCCCTCTCACCTCTCACCTCCTTCCTGCTGGTTTCTGTGCAGGTGTGAAAAATGTCTTGTGTTTTCTTAATATATGTTTGGGGCGTTTTCGAGGTAATTTTGCAGTCATTTCTTTTCCTAGTCTTACAGATGATTTATTTAAAAAGAAATGTTTCAGTTTTTTTATTTTTGGTCATTTTCTTGTAACTTTGCACTAAAGTCTCACAAACTTTATTGTCACTTCTTGCTTATTTGCTGAAACTTGATTTTTCCATGATGATGATGATGATGATAACAATGATGACAATGATAATGATGATGTTGGTCATGATTGTGATGGGGGGATAATTTTCTTATATTTTTTAACAATTATTTGCAGCAATTTTGAGGTAATTTTGCGGTTTTGCTAGTCTTCTGACAGTTTTTTTTTTGTAATTTTCTCATAACGTTTCATTAATGTCTTGCAATTCTTTGGGGTTATTTCTTGCTTGTTTGATCATCACCTGTTTTTTTTTCCATATTGTTTGAGAGTAACAGAGTGAATGCCACATCCTGCACTGTAAAACCAATTTATAGAGTCAACAATTTTATCATTAGTTAAAGACCCATAGAAATGTCCCATCCAGTTTCCAAGGGTAAACCTGACATACATCACAACCACTGTGTAACAACAACAGAGCAACAACATACATTTAAACAATGCACTTACTATCAATATGGCAACATACAGACAGACAAGCAAAGACACACATGCAATAACTGATGAAAAGCAATTAGCAATAACAGAGGAGCAATGCAGCAGGACTGACTCAGCGAATCCCCTCCGGTTTGAACTGTGACATGAGCAGCAGCAGCAGCGGCCGTCACACAGGCAGCAAACCAGGCGTCAACATGATGACCAACAGAAAATCTACTTTGTTCTCCTCTGCACACGAAGGACGCAGATTTAGAGCCGAGTCGAGTCTAACTGAAAGGTGTGAGGGACTTCAGTCAGTAACAGAGAATAGAGGACAGTTTGACTTTCCCAGTAAAAAAAAAAAAAAAAAAAAGAGCAACAAAAGTCCACCTGCTGGACTGCAGAACAATTTAAACCCTTTTCCCTGGAGTGAACATCCATTTATCAGAGTCACTGTGGCTCCAGTTTGAGCCCATCAGCCACAAGAAGACCAGCAGAAGACAGAGAGACAGACAGACAGACAGACAGACAGACAGACAGACAACACTGGTGGAGGCGACAGGTAACTGATAACTGAGTATCTTGAGCCTTTCCAATGTGCATCTGACTGGGCATGTCTGTCTGTGTATGGTGAACCTGTAGATAACCCATGGTTAGTTTTATTTTGATAGATTTGTGTCAATTATGTTGTTTATTTTTTGAATTATTACTACTCTTATTTTATTCTATTTATTTATTTTACTTTTTATTATTGTTATACATATATTTTCATGTTGATAATGTTCAGATTTGTAAAACATAAATTGGAAATAGTGTAGAAATAGTGTAACCCTTTGTGCGGGACGGTGAGAGATAGCCAAATAGCCTAAGATACGTTTAAAAAAAAAAAAAAAAAAAAAAAAAAAGGCCAGTGAAAATGCTTTAAGTTACAGGTTCACCTTCAAAATAAAAGTCCCTGGTGCTGTGTTGGAGTGGATGTTCGGCTCGGAGGGTTTTACACTGATCCTGATCCAGTTTGTTTTAGCAGCAGGTTTTGCTGATCGATGTTTGGATGATCCTCCGGCTGTCACCTGCAGTGGCAGTGGATCATCAGCCGAGGCTCAGTACACTTTAAATGTTCAGCCCAAAACATCACCGAGCAGAACGAGCAGAACGAACGTGATCGTGAACAAAACGCCGCTGTAATCAGACATCGCGTCGCTCTGACACCTGGACTGACGTCAGGCTTGCTGACAGGTGACAGGTGTGACAGGTGTGACAGGTGTTGCGGGTGTGGCGGGTGTGTGAACGCCTGTCACGCCAACCGCCGTTTCCCAGCGGAGCGCAGCCTCCCTCTGATGCTGTGGCGAGGAGGCTCGGTTCTCATGAGAACTCCGAAATGCCTCAGAAGTTCATAACCCAGAATATAAGAGCATTTCACTCCATTAGTTATGTTTTGTGCACAAATGACACCAACACACTGAGTGCAGACGCTGAAACGTGTTGCTTTAATTCTATTTTGGCTGGAAGCTGAGCGGTTTGATTCCTCCTCATCCTTAACATAAGAAAAAACAACAAAAAGTAGCGCGTCCTCCCATTTGAAACTGCCTATTCTGCCTTGAAGAAAAGTAAATATAATGCATTTGTATTTTTGAGCCGTGCGTAAAAGCTGCGTAAAAGTGAAGCCGTGCGCGCACCGCTCACTCCAACGGGCGCGTCTGCGGACGAAACCCGCTTACGGGTTCGGCTCGGTAAGACTGAAGGAGGCTCACTCACCAGCTCCGGCAGGTAGAGGATGTCGGGGATGGTGGTGCAGATCCCCACGCCGCTGGGCAGGTTGCCCATGGTCGCAGTGTTGGAGGCCATGGCTGCTTCAGACTGAGCGAGCGACGGAGGCTGCTGTGGTTAAAAACAGGAGCAGACTGGAAAAACCTGAATTCCCATCAAGCAGCGACACACCCGGATCAGCCAGAGCCCCGCTCCGCTCCGCTCCGCCGCTGCGCTCCGCTCCGCCGCCGCCCGGCCGGCAGCAGGATGTCCGCTGCTCTGACGGGGCCGCGCCGCGTCCCGCCAAGGCAATGAATTTTTGACCAGGATGAGTCACTCGTCACCACAACAACCTGCAGCCGCTGGACGACAACAACAACAACAACAACAACACCGTTAACAACAGAAACAGCAATCAGAGTAACAACATCCTCCCTGAAATCCGACAGGTGATGTTTGAAAAATAATTTAATTTCTGTCATGTAATCTAGTTTCCTCTCACTTCCTGTTTTGAGTTTATATTTGTTTTATTTGGCCTCTCGTGACGATGCACGTGTGACAGTTATGACCCGTCTGATGTCATTTTTGTTTTTCTAACTTTTCATTTTTATTTATATTTCAGGTAGAGACCTCGGCCTCCCGCCTCTCCCTGTTACCCCGGTGTCCAAAACAACAACAACAACAACAACAACAACAACAACAGAGGCTGTATATGTAAGGATGATGATGACAGTGATGATGATGATGATGATGATGGTGTGATGATAGTGATGATGATGATGATGATGATGATGATGATGATGATGCAGCCTCAAAACCTGAAAGGTTTGAAGGAGGAGCAGGAGACCAGGAGGAGGAAGAGGAGTCCAGGAGGACCAGGAGTCCAGGAGGAGGAGCAGGAGTCCAGGAGGAGGAAGAGGAGTCCAGGAGGACCAGGAGTCCAGGAGGAGGAAGAGGAGTCCAGGAGGAGGAGCAGGATACCAGGAGGAGAAAACCCTGTGGGCGGGGGTCAGGAGGCTGAGGAGGCTCAGAACAAACACATCCAGACTGAAGCCCAGGTTGTGTTTTATACTGTTTATTGATGAAAAACAAAACAGACTGACAAGCAATTGTATGAGACTGATTGATTGATTGATTGATTGATTTTATTTGACTAATTAAAAAATACAGTACATACACGAGCATATAACACAATACAATTAGTCAGGATATCACAATAAAGTCACACGTCTTATTTCCATTGAGGTCTTAGAAATTCATGGCAGGGAGCCAAGAACAGGTAGAAACAAGAAACTGGAGCTGATAGAACTCATGTTTACCCAAATACACACAGATAAATCAATACATTTTAAAAAGAGGAAGATAAATGAATAAAACCCAGAGGTTCAGAAACCCGACCTACATACCTGGAGATAACCTGTTCAGCATCCAGATCTTCAGTTGTTTGTTAAAATATCAACTAAAGCAACTTGTACCTGACGTGACGTGACGTGACGTGATGTGACGTGCACTCGTATTTTCCCTTAAATTTCCCCTTAACCAGCCTCAAAGCTGGTTGCAGCTTCACTGAAGCTCCATCGCTCTGACACTGAGTGAAATATTCAAAGCCGAGATGCCGTTGTTTTATGGCTGCAGAATCACATCAGATAGAAAAGGTCTACATGGGCTGTGCATCACTTTAGACACATTTCCCTTGAATCCAGCAGCTCATGTTTGGCATCTTTGGAAACCGTCAAATCTCCATTGAATCTAAATTAAAGTTCTGTGGATTTGAGCAAAGCGTGGCCACGCAGCGTCCATTTGTAATGATGAACCTGCCAATGGGACGCACAGAGCTGAAGACTTAACCCTATAAAGCCATTCGTATCATATATGATACACATTTTCAGTTCCGTTTTTCGTTTTCAGTTTAATCAATACTTGACCAAAATACTGTTGTATACCTTTGAACACTTCCCCTGTTCACCCTGGACCATACCATTGGCACTTCAAGTACACATCATATATCATACACCAGAAAGGTTGTGTAATAACATATTTTTTCATTTTTTATTTTTTTTCATATATATATATATATATATATATGTATATATATATGTATATATATATTTTGTTATAGGACTAAATAAAGGGTTAAATTTCAAAAAATTGGAATTTTCTGCCAATTCTTTCATAGTTCAGGCTTTATAGGGTTAAGAAATGTAACATTACTGACTTTAAAGGTACAAGGAACACTAAAAGCTACTCAGTCACAGCAACTTGAATAAGAGCAATTAGCTCCTTCTTCCCTGAAATGCAAAAGCCCTCAGATTAGTGTCGTTTTAAAGGTTAAAAACATTCATATAAACTCTTTTTTTAGGTGATGGTGGTGTCCAGAGCTGTCCAAAGAGTTCCTTGTGATTGTTCCTTGTCAGCAAAGGTGAAGCATCCTGACCTCCTGACGGTGTTTATTTGGCTCATCGTCCCGGTCCGGCCCCCCTCCCTGCCCCCCCCCCCCCGGCCCCAACCCCCCTCCACCCGTCCGCCGGGCAACTGCTGCCGAAGGATCCGGTTTCCTCAGAGTGATGCAACCCGACCCGCTCGCAAATTCCTCCTTTTTTACCGCTGCTCTATTGTCGTGCTGATAGCGTTATTAAGTAATGGCCTGTTATCTAATCTTCAGTTCCATCAGCGGAGCCTGGCGTGCACGCTGAATACTTGATGTGAACCTGTTTGACTGCTGAACTCTCCGGCTGTACGCCACATTTCCAGGTGAATGGCTCCGGCGTGATGTTGTACATTTGCATTTCAGGCATTTAGCTGAAGACGTACGCCGAGTGAGCAGGAAGACCTTCAGGTCAACATTCAATAAATAAATAAGTGCTTTATTAGGGCGGTTTGGGCTTTTTCATCCTTATTCACTTGGAAAAGTATGCCCATTCAACTGTACAATACACCAGATAAGAGCTCCTTTATCAACATCTGTAAGCACAAATTGCTTTGGCCATAAGACGAACGCACCCACGCAGCATCTTTGCATCCTAAAGCCCTTAAACATGTAGATTTTTCTCTAATCTGACCTGAGATTCTGGGATGGAAGACTTGTCCTGTGTTTCTTGGCTCGCTGGTGCTGATGCTGTCTGAACGCTGAATGGACAAAGTCTTAGGTCTTCACCCTGTGATCTAACATGCAGTACAGTGCTCTTACTGTGAAGAGTTCATGAATCCGGTACAACCTTGATTGGCCTGATCTCACCTGCAGACTTTCATAAACACACGGCACATGACCACTGATTTGTGATGAGGTCATTTGGTGATGTTGCACTTCAGGCTCGTTTCTCAAAGGACAAGAAGAACCAGCCAAGATGGGAACAAACAGAAAACAGAAACTAGATCCAGTTCTAGTTAGTCATAGTTCCAGTTTTTTGTGTTTCAAACTACTCGCTACTGTTCAGATATTGTGCAATATTTCGGTTTAGCCAACAGTTAATGTTAAGTGGAAGTATTTTTACAATAAGTATAAACAGGCTTGACAGTTTAATGTAAAGAAAGTAATTAAGTGTGAGAGCTAAGTAACGACTGAAAAGACATAGGCAGAAGCAGAATGCGTATACATGCCTGGCCTGCATTCTTATCAAATTAAACTACAGTACCTTCAAGAAATAAAAAATCAGTTAAAAAATCACACTGAGAGCCCTCAAAAATATATTTATAAAACCATTCTTTTGAAAACCAAAAGTGAGTTCAACCGTAAGTTTTTACGAGCACTGTTCCACAATTTATGTTTAACCCTGTTTTAGCTTTTTGTCTGTGAACATCTCTCAAATCATATTTGCACTCCTAATACATAAATTTATCTTTAAAAATATTTTAAAAAATGTGTGGTGTCTGTAACAAATAAAAACAAGCTATGTCACTTCTTTTCTGACTAGAAGCCTGAGGTCACTGTGTGCCCAGCTGAGAGGTGGTATCCTGGCAGGGCGGTTCACAGCTCTTCCTGATGAGAATAGGATTTGTCTGTGATTTAAAAGATGTTGAAAATGAATTCAATTTTATGTTTTATTGCACCGTGTATGACGACTTGAGGGTCCCTTTATTTGAGGCCATGCAAAACCAAAAACCTGAGCTATTCTGGGTCGATGATAGTGAGAAACTGAAATGGCTGAAGTATTTAAGACTGCAAATTTTATTTCTCAGGCCTGGAAGAGAAGGCAGCATATTTTGTTTGATTAATGCAAAACCTGCGGGGTATATTTTGGAGGTGCCTGGATTTGGATTTGACTTTGTATTCCTGATTTATTCTAATGTGTATTTTTGTTGTTGTTGTTGTTGTTGTTGTATGTTTGAGCATGTAATGTATACAGCAGTGTCTTGTATGTCCATATGGGCTGGGCTTCTGTAACTGAAGCATGACACTTAAATAAAAGAATCAATCAATCAATCATATAAACAATCAAATAAAATATGGTACAAGTTATTAGCAGTGATTGGTAATTGCAACGGCCATAGGTACAGTAGTGCAATTAGGAATATATACATACAAATGATAAAAAAAAAAAAAAAAAAAAAAAATCTATGGACAGTTATAGCAGAAAATGTTTTTTTTAGCAGCTGAAACAAAAAAATCTTGCATTTCAGGTTTTTGCACACTGATGAATTGCACTGATCCCTATATCCAGGTCGTGTAGTGTATACATATGAAGGCGCAGATGGAGTGTTAAATATCTGTGCAGTGATTTATAAATATTACTGTATTAATGTAGCTCAGATAGTCACGCTCCCCAGAAGAGGAACCCTGCCAACTTCCATGATCACATATGACCTTTTCTGTAAGACAGGGTGTTGCCATGTTTGTGGAAATAAAATATCAGCTGTTTTGTTTGGTTACATTTTTGTGCAGATATCTGAGCCATCTGATCGGCTCACGTCCGTCAGCTGGAGCGTGAAGATCAGACGGAGCTGAAGATACGAGCTGAGAGGAAACTCTGCCTTCCGTCTGCTGGCGTTCCCGTCGGGACGAGGAACGACATGCAGCCCTAATCTGTATAATCTGGCTGCAGGGGGGGAAGTTCAGGCCACACGAACACATCAAACCAGACATCTGACTTTTATCTTTTGTCTTTTGTCAGGGTTTGGTTTGTGATATTTCCTTTTGTTTGTTGTTGTTGTTATTGTTTTGTCTTTGTTATGTCTTGCATTTTTATTTCTTGTACTTTTACAAATATTTTGTAGCTTTTATTGAAAAAGGTAATAAGTGATCCATAAATAAAGCTGATGATAATGATGATGATATTCATAAATATGTAGTCCTATCATTTTAAGTTTATCATAATAAATCAGTTTATATGATAAATAAATAAGTCTGATAGTGGAGTATATGAAATCAGGCTTTACTTCTCTCTCTCTCTCTCTCTCTCTCTCTCTCTCTCTCTCTCTCTCTCTCTATATATATATATATATATAAATATATATATATATATATATATTTTTTTTTTTTTTTTTTTTTTTGAAATAACATTATAAAATAAATAAGTAAATAAGTAAAAAATAAGTAAAACTACTGTAATTTCTTCTTATTGCAGACAGGTAAAGCACAAACACATTAAGCCTGTGTCCAGACTTCACATTAAAAACAACACAAATTTGAATTTGCCATTTGAATCATAAAGTTGCAGGAGAAGTATTTGAAGTATTCAGTTCATTGGTGGAGGAAACAGTCCTCACGTCTGGCTCTCTGCTGCAGGAACAGTCACTGCACTTCTTGAGGATCTGCTCAAGATAAAAGTGTGTCATCTGATTTCTACATTTCAGACTGAAATCTTGCACTTTCTCCTGCTCTACATTTATCTGACGGCTGGAGTTGCTGGTCGTTTTGCAGAAGAAGGTTCAGCATGAAAAGTCACCTCATAATAAATGAGACACTTTTCATTGTGACATCTTCCTGTGAGGAGGCAGAGCTCTCAGAGGTGTCAGGTCTTGTCGGAGCGGCAGGCTCGATCCAAAGAGCGACGTTCCCTTCTCGGTGTGAACAGCACCAGAGTTCCCTGTGGGGGGTCAGCTCTCCCTTCCAGTTAGATCCTCCAAGCAGATCTCAGCCCAAAGCGTGGAACAGACCTGCTGGTCCACCAGAGGAAACAGGATCAGGGTCATGTTTTGGTGAAGGGTGAGGTCACCGGATCTCCCACCTCCTCCATCTCCAGTTTAGGCAGTAGGCTTAGGGTTAGGGTTGCCAGGTGAGTTTTGGAGAGAAAAGGCTCCGGCCCACAGCCGTGACTTATCTGCCATAACCCATCCATGTGGCGCCCCCTGCTGGTCGGGACTGGGTGGCAGCAGCTGTCGGACCAGGTCCAGCCTCATGGACTCACCTGGTCCCCTCAGTGTTGACCTGCTGCAGCAGATCAGGGCCTCAGGCCTGTCAGAGCAGCTGCTCGTGTTGTGGGGAGTCACTGTGGGTTACTGTTACTGTTACTGCATGGAACCCAGAACCCTGCGGCCCAGATGCCGTCACAACGCTCCTGACCGCTGGCTGGAAGGAAGTTATTATTAGAGGAACTAATCAGAAGGAGCTGCTCTCCCTCAGGGTCACCAAGCCAGGTTCAGGTTAGAGTCAGGTTCTCTTGATAATGTGTCATTTTATTTTACTCTGATGAAGTTCAGGGTTTAAACTGGTCTCGGTCCAGTTTAAGAGTTATTAAAAGTCTGAGTTTGGCTGCGGTTCGGGTCAGGTCGTTGTTAGAGTCTAAAATTCTGCTCTAAAAGGGTTAAGGTTAGGGTTAGGGCTGGTTTTGGCCTAGTTTAAGAATTTTTTTTGTTTAAGGTGAGTTAGTTTGTTTAAGGGTTTGGGTTAGGTTATGGTTAAGGTAAAGATTAGGGGAAAAGTAGCTAGCAACATTAGCTAACACATTAAAAACAATCTCAAACTGATTTGAACTCGGGTCTCTCACAGGACAGTCCAGGTGTTTGACCACCTGACACTCCACCTGCCTCCCTGTGCTGACTCTTACTGTCATGTTACTTCCCTCTGGTGCACCAGCGGCTCTGTCACACACTCTGCCCTGACTCTGGGCTCCATCCTCAGCCTGAGATTTTTGTTTTGCAGATACACCAGAGGTTGACTGATAGCTAATTATCGTCATAAAGAGACTCCATCCGTTCACAGAAAACCAAAACCCTGGTGCAGTGATGAGGACGTCACCTGAGCTGGATGATGGCAGGGGAGAGACTCCGGAGAGAGGAAGTTGTTGCTCAAAAGGTTTTAATTTTTAAAAGCACAAAGGCTCTGGGGCAAAAAGAGGAAGAAGCCTGGCCTTTCAGATCCTGTCTATGTTTTTATACAGAAAACCAGCACGAGCTCCCCTCAGCATCCAGCTGTCTGGTAATAACTTCTGCATGCGCCCCTTTTTTCTTGTCTATTATTTTGTTTTTCTTTTTTGTTGTTGTTTGTTTTGTTTTGTCTGGAATTTGGGGTTTGTTTTTTTATTTTTGTCTTTTTTTTCATTGTGTTTTTCTATTTTTAGTTTAGTTTAGTTTTGTTTGTTTTTGTCTTTTTCTTTTTTGCTTGTTTTTTTTTTTTTTTTTTTTTTTTTTTTTTTGTTATTTTGACTTTTTTTTAATTTTTTGAATTTTTATTTCTTTGCATTTACCAACATTTTGTGACTCTCTTTGAAAAAGTTGATGGTTAAAGGTGATGATACTGATGATGACATTCATAAATATGTAGTGCTATATCTTTAAGTTAAAGTTTATAATAACAAGTCAGTTTATAATGATAGATAGATGGATGGATAGATACGTCTGGCTGGATAGATAGGTCATCCTGCACTTGTCTACATTTTATTTTATTTTATTTTTTAAATAAAACAATAAAATTAAAGTAAACGCATGTAATGAGTTGCTGTGTATATTTTTCCTCAGTATGATTTGTGTTGTATCCAAGGACAGTCTGACTGCCCCAGACTGACTTGTTGTGCTCGTAAAGCTGTGAGACACTGCCATCTAGCGGCCAGGTGCCGCTCCGCCGCCTGTTGTAGGAACATTACGGTAAACAGCTGCGCCTCTGTTACCGTAAGTTCCCATAATAACTGGCTCCCTGGTCATGGCAGCAGCCATAGAGGAGCAGCGGCCGCATGTAAAGTTGAGGTGAGCGATTTCTTGTGTTTTTGCTGCGCAGTAAGTGATGAGAGGAGCTCCGGGCCGCCGTGCGGGACTCAGGCAGGGACTGTTTGCCCGCAGAGAGTTGGTGTGGGCAGGGCAGAGGGGGGAAAGCGCCTCGGTCATCTCTAATTGCGGTGACCCGGTTAGGCAACACTGCTCTGGGCCAGCAGGCATCCAAACATCGGTGTTCAGACGAGCAGGCAGCCGAGATCATCCCGCGGTGTCCGGCACTATTTGAGCTTTTGCAGACGAACAGACGGTACAGTCTGTTTTACACGACTGATCCCACATGTCGGCTTCACCTTCACAGCAGCCTGGTGGTTTATTTACTGCCGGGTGGGGTGTGGAGAGATAAACCCAGCTCAACTACATTTACAGTTTGTCTGTTGGTGTGCAGAATACAGTTCATCACTTTTTTAAGGTCTAGGCAATGGCATAAATAGGTTAAAAATAGATTGACCTAAATTTATAGCAGGCATCACAGTAAAGCCAGCCTGGTGGGAGGCAAATGAAGGCAGGAAGGCAACATATGCAAAAAATGTGGTTGTTAGAGTTTCAGTTACAGTCTTGCTGTTGTTGGAAATAGTTTGCATTGGTTTTTCAGTTTACTACTATGGCTTTTTTTTTTTTTTTTTAACTGAAAACTTACATTTCTTTCTGCAGATGACGAAAGCAGAAATGATCTCTGGAATCAGGAAACACAAGCAGGACTGAGCTGGAAACTCTCATCTTTCTGTTTACAAAACATGTGGCTGTCTGACTCGTTTTCCACAGATATATCACTTTACGGTGTAAACTATCCCGTGTCAGTGCTTTACTCTGCTGTGGATTTTCTAAATACTGCCCACATTCACATCCACCCCCTCTCCCCCACGGACAGTTGTGATGCTATCAGTCACCACAACAGCAGCCCACTGAGGTAGACGTCTGTCAGTGGTTGTGGCCTTTCTCAGCGTGGCAGCCCGGCCTGAGCAGACTTCCTGTGCCAGACGCTGCACCGCGGCCGTCAGTCAACTTTTCACCGTTCAACTCGGCGTCTCTCGGCTGTTTTCCCAAATGCCTCGATGGAAAGTGTTTGGCAGTCAGTACCTGCGATGGTCCAGCGTCGTCACTCAAGCCCTCGTCCTCTCCGTCATCACGTTTTGCGTCGTGCTTCCTCTGTGCTGCCACCGGCTGCTCTACTCGTACTTCTTCATCAAGTCCATGTACCTGGACGCCATGAGCGACAAGGTCCTGCAGGACAGCTACAACCAAGGCCAGGAGGCTCTGCGGTTCTGGCGGAGCAGCTCCACGGCGACGTCCGCCCGCTTCACAGACATCGCCAAGCATCCTGAGCTGCTGGTCACCGTGGTGACGGCCAGGCGACCGGAGGGGCGGGACTTCCACTACCTGCTCCAGGTGATGCAGCGGATGACCAGCCTACTGGGTGGCTGCGGGGAGCGCCGGTGCGCCGAGGTGTTGGTGTGTGATGTGGAAAGTGGACCGGTGGCGAACGAGGACGCCTCCTTGCTGGACGGCCACTTCCAGGTGATCCGGCGTTCCCCCGCAGAGCTGCGCAGGAGCCGGGAGAGAGTCAACACCTTTGAGAAGGAGAAGCGGGATTACGTCTATTGCCTCCGCAGAGGATGGGAGCTGGCAAGGCCCAGAAACGTCGTCGTGCTGGAGGATGACGCTTTGCCGAGACAGGACTTCTTCGCCGTCATCAAAGACCTGCTCTCGCGCCGGTTCGCCCTCCAGACTCTTTACGTCAAGCTGTACCACCCTGAGAGGCTGCAGCGCTACTGGAACCCCGAGCCGTACCGCATCCTGGAGTGGCTCGGGTTCGGGCTGGTCGGTGCAACAGCCCTCCTCCTAACCCTCCCCTACTGGAACCCCTTCTCGTTCTCCTTCACGCTCTCTGCCAGCCACCTTCTCTTCCTCACCCTGTACATCATGGCTGCTGTGGAGCTGGTGGGCCGGCATTACCTCCTGGAGGTGCGGAGACTCTCCCCCCAGCTCTACGCCGTATCCCCGGCCACTGAGTGCTGCACCCCCGCCATGCTCTACCCGGGCAACAGCTCGCTCAGGGTGGCGGAGTATCTGGACGGGTCATTCTGCGTCAAGGGGAATGCCAAAGACATGGTCCTGTATCAGATGGCGAGGGTGATCCCTGGAGAGAGATCTCACAGCTTGGAGCCCAACCTCATCACCCACATCGGGGCCTTCTCCTCGGTCCGGGCCAACCCGTCCAAGCCCAGACTCCTCTGAGGAGCCTGGAGGAGCCAACAGGCGGCGGAGGACGGCGACCCCGTGCAGCAGGGTTGGAGTTCATCAGTTTCCTCTTTGCCGTGTCACTTTCATATCAAACCGGAACCATCGTTTTCAACACATCTTTGTGTTTCTGGTTTGAGACGTATCGGATTTCTGTTTTCACCGCACCGTCACTGGATCTGCAATTTTGATGATTTCCACGCTTTCACTGCAGCTGAAAGAGGAAAGAGTGCACACTCCTCTACAAGTCGGGCGACTCTCCAGCCTCATGGCCTTATCAAGCCCTTTCAGAACCCTTTAGAAATGCTTTGTTACCGATTTCCCTTTATCATTTATACGGATCAAAGAGGATCAGTGGATTTGGTCACGAAAAAATGACTCATCAGTGCTGGAGGACAGGAAATACCTCACTGTGCCGAGGTACAAAGCCTAACCTCTATCTATTCCAGTCATGACTTTACACTCACACTGTATTTACAGACAATATTGGAACATTAACCTACATGCACACTACAATACAATAGACAATAGAGTACCACTTCTATTTCTGCTGTACAATAGTACCTCAACTTCCATGTGATCTACAGTAGATCAGAGCAGTGACACTATCAAGCCTCCATACTGACAAATGGAGCGTTTCGTATCGATACTGACAGGCGAGCATCTCACCGACAAACCTGCCTCACTGATTGTGCCTTTAAACTTTTTTGTTTTCGGTGAACGCCGGCAGGTTACACTCAAAGTGATGTGTTGCGATATCTGAGTGCACATTCGTTTAAGTTGTCTGTGCAGTTGATTGTGTATTGTCTTATTTCCCCGCTGAAAATTAAGATTCTGATCAAATTAGTCCTGATGAAGTGAATCCTACGGAAAAGCACAGGCCAAAGCAAAGGCACCCTTGGAGTGAATGGGGAACCCTGCCTTCAGCCTCTGTTAAATGATAACTTTGGTTAAATGTTTAGATGTAAAAAATGAAGGCAGGTGGAGTTTTGGATTTGAGAACTGACCTGCGATCAGATGTGACCCAGGAGAGCGGCGCTGGCAGCTGAAACCGCTGCACAAAATGAGATATCGATGCAAAGTGGGAAGAGTGCAAAACCAAGAGCGAGGTGCCGGCTTAACGGCAGTCAAACAGTGATAATAATAATAGTAATAATAATAATAATACTATTAATGAAAAGCCACACACTCTTCCCTCTTTTCCTTGCTTCTAATTATAACCCATTTTTTAAAAAAAAAGCCACCAACGTTTTGGGACAAAGCCCTCCGCAGCTCCGAGGCCGGCTTTGTTCTGAAACGTTGGTGTCTTTATTTTTAATGGCTCATAATTAAAAGCACTGCAGGGGAGAGAGAGGAGCGTGCAGTTTTTCTATTAATTGCCTTTTTAAAAAATGAGATCAACCTTTTGAAAAGTCAAATCTAGTCAAACAAAAAGGACTGATGTTGAAAAATTCGACCAAATGATTTTTTTTTTTTTTTTTTTTTTTTCTTTTTTACAAGCTAGTGGGGAACTGAAATCTTTGGTTTGCTCCATGAATTTACTTTTTAGGTATTGAATCATTTGGGGATAAAGATTATTTTTTAATTATATCGCTAATATATTTCTGAAGAATATTCTAGGTCCTGTTAATAATAATGGGAAAAAAAATCAGAAATATTGGAACCAGACAAACTTCAAGACGTCAGACCAAAGAATATTAAACAGAAATGTATTCTGATAACAGCATCAAAATGTGTCGGCGGTGCGCGTTTTGCTTCATTTGATGTTCCACATCCATTTCAACACAGGAGGAAGAGACGCAGACTAACAGATTCAACACAGTGCAGTGCTGTTGTGTTTTCAGATTACATGAATATGCCAGTTAATAGGAAACTCACTGTCAGGTGTCGTATGTTGTTATGATTCAAAACCTCCAAAAGTGAGGAGTCATAAAATATGAAATGTAGGGGTCGTTCTGTATAAAATCAACCAATTCAGACTCACAATCAGCTGATTTTTGTCCTACAGTATCTTGTGCATATTCAGTGAAGCCGTGCAAAATCAGACATTCATACTGTGAATATTTTCTGAGTTTCAGCTCCTCAAAGTTCATACATGCAGCTCCAAATTTCACATTTTTGTATTCACGCTGGTTGTTTTTGTTTTTTTTCTTTTTTTCTAGCATTTCTGAGCCTCATAACTAAATTCTCTTAACTAAATTCCTTACAGAGAGTCACATGAAAGTTTCAGGGCTGAAAAACAAACGAGCTCTGTTCAAAACTGCAGCCGAGTCAGTTTTACATCCATCCTCAGCGTCACAGTCCTGAACCAAAATCTGTTTTTTCTGCAACACGATTTTTTTCTTCTGTCACCGACTTTGAGCATCAACATGTTGATAAAAATGGAAGTTTGAGCAGCAGAACTGGAGCAGTTTCATGTCTGAGACTCAGGAACAGAAACCAGCCAACCACAGAGTCTGCATGGCTTCACTGGAGATGCTGGATTTCTGTTGACGACCCGTAAATTGATGGATAAATGAATAGTTTGGCATCTTCCCTGAGGTTTATTAATGCATGAAGATATTGATCTGATTGATTGGATTATTGCTTTGGTGGAGTGCTTCGTTCACATGTAAGACCTGCACACAGAGAGTGAAAGAACTTTGATTTTAATTTAGAGAGATGTTTCCAGAAGCTTGCCGTGTTTTTTTTTCTTTCTCTTAATCTACACAGATTATTTTAGTATTTACAGATTAAATCAGTCAGTTCCTGCTGCCTTCACACTTTAATTGTTTATCAGACACAACGTCTAATCACATCCACTGACGTTTCCACTTGTGTGGCGTTTGAAGAGTGTTTTTTTTTTATTATTTCACTTGCATGTGATCTCACTGCATCAGCCTTCCATCTGAATTTATATTTTATTTTGGGTGAAGTTTGAATGTGTTTTTTTTTCTATACAATCTTTTTTTACGCTTAAGTGTGCTTTTCTATCAGAGTGTGTGATTAATGCTGTGCAAAAGATAACACCTGAAATTATATCTGATGATTCTGAGAAAACTGAATTTATTTCTTTTTGAATCTGTTGGTTAAACAGTGGGGAAAAAAAAAAAAAAAAAAACTCACAGTCATGAGACCTTAAAGTTGTGGCCAAAGTCTTTGGCTTTTATATCCACGGCAGCTCCGACACTGTGGCTTAAAGGTGCAGTTCGCAGTTTTGAGAGATACATTATAAACTAAAGGAAGTTTAAAATAAATATATAAAAATATATAATATATAAAAATGTTTTCTATTGTTTGTAAAAATAAATAAATAAATAAATAAAATAAACCATCCACGGGAGAAACTGTAAAAATACCACTTCACTGTTGTTGTTTACAGCAGGGCCTGCCACTTTGTTTACATATTTACTATTTAGAAAAAAAGCCTCTTTTAGGCTTCTTTTCGGCTTATAGAGCTTCAAAATATTTTTTCTTTTGATTTGTGAAATGAGACGGAATAATTAAAAGAATTTCCTGTTTAGTACGAGGCTCTGGCGATGTTTTCAGTTTGCTGTCAAAACTACGGAGTGCACCTTTAACGGAGAGTCTTGCTGCCTGTCCAAAGGTTTTTCACAGCAGCTGTTTAGATGTGAAACAGCAGATAGTTAAAGGAATATTCCAACATTTTGGGGGAAAATAGCCTTTTTTGTGGCGACTTCTCCAGACTGAGACCAGATGTTGGACACCATGTCCACCTCTGGACGTCCAGCGGATTTGAAATACACAGCTTGGAATTTAAGAGCAAAAAATAAAAATAAATTTAAAAAAGAGTTATTTTATAGAAGTTAATTTGTGCAGGATCAGCTGTTTTTTTTTTTTTTTTTTTTTTTTTTTTTTTTTTTTGTGTTCAGAGGTTACAGCGCCACCATCTGACTTCTCCTCAAACCACTCCAGTTTACAAAAAAAAAAAAAAGAAAAAAAATCTAAAATGTGCATTTCAGATTCACATGATCCACTCCAGGCTAACGACTCCCATAGACTCCAAGTGTTTATGCTAAGCTAACAGGAAATGCTACCCACAGGAAGTGAACCGCTGGACGTCCAGAGGTGGAGATGGTGTCCAACATCTGGTCTCAGTCTGGGGAAGTCGAGGGGGGAAAAGGGGATTTTGTCCAAAACGTTGGTGTGTTTGTTCGAGCGCAGTAGATCAGTGTTTACAGCACTTTGATCAAAATCTATTCAGCGTGCATGTTAGCCAATCACATCACAGTCACCTGTTTTATATGACTGACACACCTGAGCGCGTTAAGGCCGCCTTTAAGCTTCCTAGCTAATATTAGCTCACAGGTTCTGGGGTGTTTATGTTGTTAGCCTAGCCTCTTTAGCATCAGCAGGCTAGGCTAACACCCTGGAACAGAGCTGTCTTACAGACTGGCTCGCTAATATAGCAGCAGCTAACATTAGCCTGCTAGCATACCGTCAAAAGCCCGAGCTAACTGGCAGCAGCTACCAGCTAAGATCCAAAGTGGTGTTGTTGTTGTTAGCGTCGCTTTTCTCCGGAACCTACCGTGTTAGCTTTGAGACGTGCAGAGGAAACAGCAGAGTCCATCTTTATCATGGTGACGTTTTTCTGAGTGAAACAGGATAAAAAAAACGGGACGAATCTGAGCTGAACGTTGAAAAGTGGGCGTGTCGCAGCCGTGTGCCGCTAAAAGTACAAGACTGACGGTGGATGTCGTGATATTTTTATTTTGTTTTTCAGAAAGCAAAAAAAAAATGATTGTAGTTTGATATAAGAACACAAAGATTTTTTTGGTACTTTATTTTTTTGCATATATCATCACACATGCACAGCAGCACCATGGCAGTGCTGTAAAGGGTTAAAAAGACGTGTTTGCATGTCGTCTGCATTGCCTCTTTATCGTAGCTGCTGTCAGTTAGCTCGGGAGTTTCACAGTATTTCATCAGGCTAATGTTAGCAGCAGGCTAATGTTAAAGTTTCTAGTAAACTGAACAGGACACCGATGTGATGATGTCATATGAAGTGACAGCTGTGATTGGCTGACGTGTGTTGAGTTGAGGACGTTGTGCTGATCTCGCTGTTGCCCTGGGACAGTTTTTACTGTTTCCTCCATTAAAGCCACTGTTATCATGAAGTTTCTGGAAGCTTTGTGTCCTGTGTGTTGTCTGACCTCTGACCTCTGACCCCTGACCCCTGACCTCTGACCCCAGCCTGGCTCGTGTGGTTTGAGACCCAGAAGCTGAAGCCTTGGGGCGTTCCTGTGTTCTTGTGTTCTTGTGAAACGTCATCAGTCCTGCTCTGATTCAAAGTTCACATCTGACTGAGTTTGGTCCAAATTCCCGGATATGTTCTTGCTCCGCCCCTTTTAGCGAGGACGCATCGGTCGGTGACTTGTGTGGACTTGGAGCAGCCAGGTATCCCAGCATGCATTTCGCACCACCAAGCGGCGATGGCGGCAGCACCGGAGGAGAGAACTCATAACTGTAAAACTGATAAATGAGAACATGAAGACGAGAACGAGGCGGAGCTGTAATTGTTATTATAACATCAACAGCCCCTCTGAGCTGTAGGCTGTAATTTATTTAAATTAAATTAGTGAAATTAAATGGAATTTATTTATGAAAACAGAGGAGGCAGAGTAGTGTTTATATCATTTTTCTTTTTACAGGGTGACCCAAAAAAACGGGAACTTTTTAACAATCCAGTAAAACCAAGAGTGATGGAAGAAAAATATTGTATTCATAGTAATTGAAACCTGAAAACATGACATTTAAGAAACAATGATGGAATTTTCATTTTTTAAAAATTGTGCTGCCACTTGCTCATGTCTGCCAATACGCACTTCAAAAATTCCCGTTTTTTTGGGGTCACCCTGTATATTAAATATTGCCCAGACAGTTGAGGTGGGGAAGTCATCAGGGTGCAGAACGAGCGTCCGTCCTCCAAGTCTGTCGTCCCGAGTCGACCTCGACAAGGAAGCTGGCGTCCGTCCTGAGGCAGCGAGTCCGACCCGGTCTGCAGCGTGACAGACAGACAGGTGAGATCAGACCCGATAAGAGCTGGCATGACGCACACCTTCATGTTTGTGTGTGAACTGTTTTCTGATCCAAATGATCGGCTGTTGCCCTCAGAAAACGTCGATTATTTCTGATCCACCCACAGGATCCCAGACAAAACCAAACACCACAGTTTCTGCGACGAACAGGATGAGCACTGGAGCTTCTCTTTAAATATCGCCACATTACAGATTTGTGATAAAGAGTCATCAGTAATGTGGATATGCAAATAATAAATAATAATAAGGCTAAACTTCACTTACAGAAGCACCTTTCATATCAAGGATGTTGCCCAAAGTGTTTTACAATTAAATGGGGACAAAGTGCTAAATATTACGATACAAATGAAAACAAGTGCACATAGAAAAGTAAAAGTAAAATAAAAAATAAACAAAGTTAAATAAATAGGCTTTCAGCTGTTGTTCAGAGATGGTCACATGTCACTCACACGACACCGTCAGCGTCTGACGCCACGCCACAGGAATCCATCACACGCCACAGGATTCCTGCGGTGTGGGCACACGGCGCCGGCTGTGGCGACGATGCACGTCCACTTTCACTTTTGTTGCCTGAGCCTGAACCCCGACCTCCGACCTCGACCACGTAAACCCTGACCTCCGACCTCGACCACGTAAACCCTGACCTCCGGACACCACAGCGCGTCGTCGGTGTCAAAGTGACCCAACTGAGAGTGTGATCTTCTTTAATGTGTATTTCCAAACCCAGCGGCAGAAAGGCGTTAAATCGAGTTTTGAACCTCGTTAGCGCCCCCATGTGTTGGTTTTCACTTTGCTGCAGGACAGATCAGGAGGGAAGTCGGCAGGCAAAGCCGAGGCAGAGTCTCAACTCTTTATCTGCAGGTCAGAGCCGCGCCCTGCATTCCAAATCTCATACTTCTGCTTTTTACTTTTAGTGTGTACTGCAGCTGACCTTACAAAGTATGCAGTGTAGTATGCAGTACGTGTATGCATACTACTGGGACACACTACATACGTCCTCCCTGACCTCCGACCCTCTTGCTCACGCAGTGGCGGATTTAAGAAATTTGGGGCCCAAGGCAAAGGCAGGCATGGGGGCCTCTGAAATGAGAAGACAACACACGAAACAGGGGCCCCGAGACACACATATGATAAGCATTCTGCTGGCATTTTAGCGAAGGGATTTTAATCAAAAACATAATTAATGTGCGCAAATAAGTAATAACTGTATTAACCATAAGTGTATGAAGAGTTTTATGGGGCCCTCAGGAACTTGGGGCCCTAGGCAACCGCCTAGTTTTGCCTAACGGTAAGTCCGCCCCTGTGCTCACGTCCGCCGCCGTCCGTAGCGCCACATTTGAATGTTGTTGTCAAAATGCCGGTCAGTTGGACGCTTCCTGAGGACGGAGGAAGTTACCTCTGAAACTGTGAAGGTAAATAACTTCCCTTAACTTATGTCTGAGCACAAGAAACACAAAACATCATCCTGGTACTCTTGGCATACTGCATCTGACATACTATGTACTGAGACATATCAATTCTTTTGTTTTGCATACTAAACAGTATGGTAGTATGGGGATTGGAAAGCAGGGACAGATTCAGGCAGGTGAGGGTTTATGACATCATAACCCTGAGGAACCAATCCCATCAGCTGACAGGGCGCTGCTTTGCATATCATTAGCAGCAGCCCCGCCGGTCGCTCGGGCATTTTATTTTGAAAGAGCCAACAAGATCAGCTGGAAACGGCTGCTTCACGTGAACAACGCTGGTGGAACGAAGAGACTCTGAAAAAATAGTTGTTTTAGATGGAAATCTTATCAAATATAAGTTTGGGCCCATTTCCATATTCACTGATCCATGCATACTAAATGAATGCAAAGTGTAGAGTTACAGCTAGGTAATTTTTTTAAAAATAAAAATATAATATTAAGCAGATGAGTTTTTAGGGGTTTGATCGGTGGCTGGGGGGAAGCTGAACCCTCCTGTGGATCGTCGTCAGGACAGAGGAAGGCAGGAGCTCCAGGTCAGGCTTTTATCCCAGGAGACTTCAAACTGGTTCCCCTGACAACAGAAGAAAAGGCACAACAGGACTTATGAATCTAGACTTATGAATCAAGTGAAATTTCACCTGAAACAAGTGAAAATTTGCTTGTTTCATTGGCAAAATTTGCCAGTGGAAAAAATGAAAATTCACTTGAAATAAGTGAAAATTAGCTAGAAACAAGAAACAAATTTTGCCAATGAAACAAGCAAATTTTCACTTGAAACAAGAGACAACTGTCTAAAAACAAGTTACTTCTGAGGTGATCATGTCTTATTTTAAGTGTAATGAGATATTTTGACTAGAAATAAGACATTTTTGACTTTAAATAAGACAAATAATCTTGGTAAGATTTTGCGTTTTTGCAGTGCATCGTTTCCAGTTTCAGTAATTAATCCAACAAAAGCTGTTTAACTACAAACACAACTAGGAATGCAGAGAACACTTCACCACCACGACTGAAACGTGAGCAGGACGGCGGGCAGATCGTGTTTTCTGCTTCACATGAAACCAGAGGAGGCCGAGGCGGGTTCCCCCCCAGGTGAGCTCACTGATTCTGAGGCCCCGCCCATCCAGGAAGCAGCCAGGCAGGTAGACGAGGGGCAGAGTGTGTGTGTGTGAGTGTGTGAGTGTGTGTGTGCGGGGCAGTTCCACAGGGACAGGAGCCGGCGGGGCGACGTGCTCGCTCTTGTCTCAGCTGAAAGCCTCGCAGCAGAGCTCTGGTTTGTTTTGAAGGAAAAGATCTGAGTGAAATAAAAACATAAAATAAAACAATAAAAAAAAAAAAAAAACCTGGTCAATAAAGTGAAGCGGACTCTGCAGGCTGTCTTTTATTTGACGCGATAATAAAAACAGCGGAGGGGCCAAAGGTTGTTGTTTGTTTCCTTCTAAAGTCTGAGAGTCAAAAAGAGATCTAAACAACAAGCGTGGCTACAAGAAACCAAGAGAGAAACATCAAACACGTCACAGAAACCTGCAGCTCACTCAGTCTCATCCTCACTGCTCACACCTTTTTATTCTAGAAAATAATAACTATAATCTGCCCGTGGGATTAGATAATCCCTCTCGTTTCCGACACCAATCAATGTGCTTCCAAGTTTTCCTTGAATCAAGCGTCATTGTCCTGATCCTGAAATCAGCAGGTCTTGGGGGGGGTTATTGATCGATCAGCTGATCAGAGCCGCTGAGGGCAGGGCAGAGGCTGTGCTGGTGTCGGTGTGCGGTCTGGCCAGCAGGGGGCAGCACACAGCAGCAGAAACCCCGTCACAGCTCTGCCTGCTGGAGGCCCAAACAAACACACGACGACGTTTCTCTGTCCTGTTTTCTTCTGAGTGACGACGTGAAGCCGCCGCACGGGAAGCCTTAAAGGTGCATTACGCAAAACTCACCCTGACTGACGTGAGGACCGTTTAGACTCAGCTGACGTCGCTCATGCCATCAGCACGTCACTCACCTGCGAGTCAGGGCCATGATGAGAACTATACAGACTCAGTCACATCAACTGCTTGGGTCTAAACAGTTCTCACTTCGATGCAAATCTGCATAGTGAATCATAAATCAGTGTGTGTGTGTGTGTGTGTGTGTGTGTGTGTGTGAGTACTGGCCGATGGTTCAAGAGAGACTGGACTGAGAGCGAGACACCAAGAAAAAATTTAAAAAACTGACAATATTAAAAAAGAATTGTCTGTCCTCCTGAGGTGATGCGTTTAATGACCTCACATGCCGCCGTCCTCCTGAGGTGATGTGTTTAATGACCTCACAGGCCACCATCCTCCTGAGGTGATGCGTTTAATGACCTCACAGGCCGCTGTCCTCCTGTGATGTGTTTAATGACCTCACATGCCGCCGTCCTCCTGTGATGTGTTTAATGACCTCACAGGCCGCCGTCCTCCTGTGATGTGTTTAATGACCTCACAGGCCGCCGTCCTCCTGTGATGATGTGTTTAATGACCTCACAGGCCGCCGTCCTCCTGTGATGTGTTTAATGACCTCACAGGCCGCCGTCCTTCTGTGATGTGTTTAATGACCTCACAGGCCGCCGTCCTCCTGAGGTGATGTGTTTAATGACCTCAAAGGCTGCCGTCCTCCTGTGATGCGTTTAATGACCTCACAGGCCGCCGTCCTCCTGAGGTGATGTGTTTAATGACCTCACAGGCCGCCGTCCTCCTGTGATGTGTTTAATGACCTCACAGGCTGCCGTCCTCCTGTGATGCGTTTAATGACCTCACAGGCCGCCGTCCTCCTGTGATGTGTTTAATGACCTCACAAGCCGCCGTCCTCCTGAGGTGATGTGTTTAATGACCTCACAGGCCGCCGTCCTCCTGTGATGTGTTTAATGACCTCACAGGCTGCCGTCCTCCTGTGATGCGTTTAATGACCTCACAGGCCGCCGTCCTCCTGTGATGTGTTTAATGACCTCACAGGCCGCCGTCCTCCTGAGGTGATGCGTTTAATGACCTCACAGGCCGCCGTCCTTCTGTGATGTGTTTAATGACCTCACAGGCCGCCGTCCTTCTGAGGTGATGCGTTTAATGACCTCACAGGCCGCCGTCCTCCTGTGATGTGTTTAATGACCTCACAGGCCGCCGTCCTCCTGAGGTGATGCGTTTAATGACCTCACAGGCCGCCATCCTCCTCAGGTGATGCGTTTAAAGACCTCACAGGCCGCCGTCCTCCTGTGATGTGTTTAATGACCTCACAGGCCGCCGTCCTCCTGTGATGTGTTTAATGACCTCACAGGCCGCCGTCCTCCTGAGGTGATGTGTTTAATGACCTCACAGGCCACCATCCTCCTGAGGTGATGCGTTTAATGACCTCAAAGGCCGCTGTCCTCCTGTGATGTGTTTAATGACCTCACAGGCCGCCGTCCTCCTGAGGTGATGCGTTTAATGACCTCACACGCCGCCGTCCTCCTGTGGTGTGTTTAATGACCTCACAGGCCGCCGTCCTCCTGAGGTGATGTGTTTAATGACCTCACAGGCCGCCATCCTCCTGTGATGTGTTTAATGACCTCACAGGCCGCCGTCCTCCTGAGGTGATGTGTTTAATGACCTCACAAGCTGCTGTCCTCCTGTGATGTGTTTAATGACCTCACAGGCTGCCGTCCTCCTGTGATGTGTTTAATGACCTCACAGGCGCCGTCCATCAATGTGTAGAATGAAAACCTGCAGCATCTCGGCCTCTATGGATCCCCTTGGACCCCCTGTGTCTGTGACTCAGACACAGGCACTGCTGCTCCGCTGGGGCTTTCAGGGTCCTCTGTAAATGTTTGAGCCTGCACTTGATGCCACCTGGAGTTTGCAAGAAAATCAGATTTACAGCGACTGGAGAGCTGCAGGGTGGACTGTAGTACTGCAAATACTGCAAGTACTACAAGTACTGCAGGACACTGGAGTACTGCAGGACACGGCAGCAGACTGTCCAGCACAGAGTAAGATAAACTGGTTTTCCTCCAGTCTTTTGGCAGATGTGCATGCACAGCATTAAGTTTTTAATCTGCAACGTGTCGCTATAGAAACAGGAGCAAAGTGAAGTTTGAGTGAATTAACACTCCTATTATGTTTGGGGTCAATTTGACCCCAGTCAGTATTTAACGTCTCTAAATAAATAATTAACATAATTTTTTTTTTTGCTTCATATTTAATGAGTTTTCCTAATGTAATGGGTATTATCGGGTAAATTCACATGATATGTTTTCAATGTCCTGTACACACTTTAACGCATCGGTTATAAATAACAAAAATCTGTACTTAGAAATAATATAAAGCCATTAAAACACCAAAAATTAATATTTACTTTATGGTGATTTGCATATTTTTCCATAGTGGCGTAACAGGAATACTGGATGTATAAGTGGGGGTGGGGGGTTGTGTTTTATTTAAAGGGCTATTTAGGTCGTCAACAAAGGAACATAAAGTACCTGACACATAAACTTTGGTAACAATTTTAATTATAATAATTTTGTGGAGGTTTAAACTGCAGGGGTCAAACTGACCCCATTTCATTCATTCATTTTATTCATTTTATTTGTTTCGCACATGTACAAATACAAAGAGAAAGGTGGGGAATCACATAAAAAAAAAAAAAAAAAAACAAGAAAAATATGTGTGAGGTGTGGTTAGAAACCTATAGAGGCTTATATGAAAACCACACCCAAAAAAAAAAAAAAAAAAAGAAAAAGAAAAAAAAATACTTCTGTTAAGATACACACAATACAAAAATCACAAATACATATTAAATGTTCAAGTTGAAAATATCATGTAAAAAGAAAAAAAAAGGAAAATCATAATTCATCAATACAAATAGACAATGATGACAATGTTCATAACTGTAGTTGTATATTGATTATTGTATATAGGATTGTATATAGGATTGTAGGCTATATATATTCTTTCTATTTTTATTTCTATTTTTATCCATTTTACTTGCACAGTGCTGGAGTTGTCACCATTACATTTCACTGCTACTGTACTTAAAATAAAAAACTTGAACTTGAACTTAATTTATACATTTAAAAAAACAAACAAACAAAAAAAAAAAAAACATAAAAGATGTTCGTAAATGTGAACAGAACAGGAGGGCTGAAGGTGATGCGGCTCCACGGTGTGAAAGAGAAAACACTGACATCTGCAGCACATTCCTCCTCTCCTCCTCCTCTCCTCCTCCTCTCCTCCTCCTCTGTTTCCGTTCTGCTGCTCCAGGTCACATGACGCCCCCCGTGTTGCCTTCACTGTCTCTGACCAAACTCGGAAATTTAAATTTTCCGTCCGCTATGCAATTTGGGTTGAAACCGCAGCAACACGCAGCTTTTTGGTCGAGTGTGTTTTTATATTTCAAATCCTAAAACACACCGAGCAGCAGACCTGAAGCACCGAGAGGAGGAGACTCGCGTCAGCCGTGTGACTCGTGTTTAAATCAGTTTGTTACTGCAAAGTTTAAAAGAGAAACAGAAAACATGATTTTTACATCAGTAACAGATTCCCACCCTGCGCTCCGTCACGTCCTGTTGAGAAGTGACTCTGATGTGAAAAGTCGTTTTGCTTTGAGTTCATTATGGAACTAAATTCACACAGAACATCAAATAACCACTGCCACATGGTTTTCTGGTGAATTAAACCTTGAGAAAAAATAGCAATTAGCAAATAAATTAATAGATAAATAACTAGGCTAGGCTACTCATGATGATTAGTTCTCGGCCTCTGCATTGGTGCTGTATGTTTTTAAACCTGTAGCCTAAATGTTTGTTTGTTCTTTTTTTTTTTGCTTTGTACAGCGACCTTGGGTATCAGAGAGGCACTTTATAAATACAATGCATTATTATTATTATTATTATTATTATTATTATTAACAACTAATTAAAATTTTGTAAAAAAAAAAATGAATACATAAAAGAATAAATAAATAAATAAATAAATAGATGATGATGATGATGATAATGATGATGAAGAACAAGAATACAAGAAAATTACCAGAAAAAATAGCGAAACAAATACCTCAAAATATAATTATATTTTAGAAATATTTGTGTTTCTAAATTTGTGACATACACACACAGCTGGTGTTTACAAGCCTTACAAGGTTTTTTTTATATACCACCTGTGCATTTTTATGGTATCATTGTATATTTCTTCTTCTTCTTCTTCGTCTTCTTTTTCTTCTTCTTCTTCTTCTTCTTCTTCTTCTTCTCCTTTTCTTTATTTTTATCATATGCACAAATAAGAAATACATTCAATTGAATTACAAGTGGAATAAAATAATATAAAAAATGTTAATATATTCAGTGTATTTTTATTTAATCTCTGTTTGGATATTTCATGTTTTTATATTTGGATGTATAAAAAAATCATTTAAAAAAATAAATTAATTCATTAAAAAATTAAAAATTAAAAAAAAAAAAAACAACAGTCATTTTTCAGGCCTGCCTGTTGTCCCTCTCTCTGGGAGCGGGCGGGGTGGTTTGGGGGGTGAATGACGTCACACCGGAGAAAACAACCCACCACGTCACAGGGTGTTTCATGCGTTGTGTCCGAGTTTCCGACAGGCCGTGAAGGCAGCAGCGGAGCAGCTTTTAAGTGCGGGACAAACAGTCCAGCCCGCAAACGCAGCATGGAGGCTCCCGCACGGGCGGCCGGGACCCCGCAGCCGGAGGAGCGCCGCTGAGACACGAAGAGGAGCAGCCGACGCGTTCTGTGTTTCCTCCCGCTGGGACTCTCCTCCTCCTCCTCCTCCTCCTCCTCCTCCTTCACCTCCTCCTGCTCCTGCGAGCTGCAGGGAGAGAGGCTGGAAACTTTCCGACACAGTCAGAAGTTTGGTGATTTTGTTTTCGTCCCGGTGACAGACGGCAGCTCCGCCCGGGGGGAAGCCACCGGAGGCCGGGATGTCCGAGCCGGAGCCCGCGGGGAGCCTCCCCGAGGCGGCGGGGCAGGAGAAGCGGCTCTCTAACGGAGGGAGTCCCGCAAAAAGCAAAGAGGTGAGGAACACACACACACACACACACACACACACACATCTGCACATCCTGCACACACATCAGATCTGCCCTCAGACCCTCTTCTCTTTTTTCTTCTTTTTTTTTTTTGCACCGCCGCCTCTCCTCCTCCAGCTCCCTCCTCACTGTTTTCTGCTTTGATTCTTAACTTTTGTGCCCAAATTATTTCTGCTCCTCTGTTTTCACCTGGAAAACAGGATCCATTCATTTCTGCGGACCCTGGCGTTTTTTTTTTTTTTTTTTAAGGAGTTTCGTGTATGGATTAACCCTTTGAGACCCGGGCAAACTCCTGTGATTTATTGGAGAAAGAGAGAAAAAAAACAACAACAGAAAAGTAGGAAGGGGTGGAAATGCCATAAACTTACCAAAAACATCAGTAAAAGAAAAGATAAAACACCAACTATATTTATAAGTATTGTAATTATATCTTTAAAATTGAATTTCAAGAAAATGACCACAAAATTAAAAAAGCAAAAGTAAGAAAAAGAAATGAAGTAAAGAAATGTAAAGAAAATACAGCCTTGTTTGTTCCTCCTGCCCTCTCTGCACACTTTATTTAGTTATTTATTCTTTATTTATTTGTTTGTTTGTTTATTTTTACACGACTACAACAAATTATTTTTGTTCGTTACAAGATTTTTCTAATTTGATGTAGAGGTTACATTTGCAGAAACTCAGAAATGACAGTGTGTGTGTGTGTGTGGGTTTGCTCGGTGCTGCACACATGAAGCTAACCAGCTAGCCGAGCGACTCATCCGTATCAATGGAATCAACAGCTAGCTCGCTAACATCTCCCAACACAATACAGTAAATATGAAACGTTTGACATCAGTTCACATCAACACGTGTGAGGCACGTGAGGTTGTGTCAAACTGCAGGAAATGAGTTTTTAATGGCTAAAAGAGACTGGGGGGGGGGGGGGGGGGGGGGGGGGGGGGGGGCATCTGACCCCCCGAGTCACGGCCCGGGACGGTGTGACGGTGTTATGATCATCTTCCTGTGTTTTACAGAGAGCTTTGTTTTATGTGTCAGCAGTAAAAAGCTGGACTTCTGTCCCCAAGGCCATAAAGTCAGTCAGCAGCTAAACAGCAGAGAGTGAGACAAATCAGGACAAATCAGGACAAATCAGGATAAATCAGGACAAATCAGGATAAATCAGGACTCCCAAACTTTCAAGGATTGAATCCAAGCCCTGCTTCTCCCCCGGCTGGACGGTGTCTCCGTCCTGAGCTTCACGTCTGTCTCTCTGTATTTGAGTTTTTCCACTCAGACTTTCTTCCCTCCCTGCTGGACGTTCCTCTGACAGCTGAGGTTCCCCTGCAGGAGAAGCTTCTCCATGCAGAGCCTCAGAGGAGCTGCAGCCCTGAAGTCCTGCTCTCAGCCTCGAGAATTTAACTCCCTGATCTCTCTGCTTTCACTTCTCACACTCAGGTCACCGAGAAGACTGCTGCCCTTTTACTGAAGGGCTTTTACTTTGAAAGGGGAGGCTTTACTGACAGTATAGCTGTTTATACAGTTTGTCTGTTGTTTAATGAAGTGGTTGTTCAAGCCGTGGTGCAGGTCCCTCAGGGGGTCATTTGAGGGAAGAGACATATTTCTGCTGAACAGATTTATTATCACGTCTGTTTTCCAGTGGCAGCTCCTCCACTGCTGCGTGGGCCGACTCAGCGGCCAGGAAAAAAAAAAAAAAACAGAAAATAAAGTGTGGCTCTGATATTCAATGTTAACACAAACACTGAAGGCAGTGAATAGAAAATCCATGAAC